>NW_019943218.1:113222-132775 GCF_002910315.2 Salvelinus sp. IW2-2015 | reverse complement strand
TAATCTAGCTGTTGATTGGTTAATTATCTAGCTGTTGATTGGTAATTATCTAGCTGTGATTGGTTAATTATCTAGCTGTCGGATTGGTTAATTATCTAGCTGTTGGATTGGTTAATTATCTAGCTGTTATTTATATATACTAATAGACTATATATACTAATAGACCATATATACTAATAGACCATATATACTAATATACTATATATACTACACAAAGGTTCTATCTAGAACCTAAAACGGTTATTTTGTTGTCCCCATAGGATAACAAAAGGGTTCTACATGGAACCCAAAAGACTTCTACATGGAACCCAAAAGGGTTCTACCTGGAATATCCGATGGCGATAGCTGAAGAACCCCTTTAGAACCATTTTCTCTAAGAGTGTACCTGTGGACAAAAGTGTGTTTGGTGGAAATGTGTCTCAGTACCTTGTAGGGCAGGGAGAGCGGCAGAGGGGTGTGGATGTCATGGGGGTCGTAACCCTGCTGGGTCCCAATGAACTGACGATACACACCAACGGAGTGCACCTCCAAATAGACTGAACCCTCACCTGAGAGAGAGAGAGAGAGAGGGTTATGACACATTTTTATACTAGCATGGATGGAAAACCGCAATGTAAGAAGCATTGTTGACTGCAGAAACTGTCATATACGGAACTCAACCTTCTTTTCAATGGAGTTTTCACCCAAAACAAAGCTAACTGTGCTGTGATATTTACCTGTGAGGTAGAGGACGCTGCTGTAGCTGGAATGGACCTGAGCGACGGGCAGGTGAGGCAGAGAGATGCTGATCTCCTTCAGAGCCAGCTGCACGGTGTAGGAACGAGGCGTGTTCAACTGGGTCTCATTCACAGACAGAGAATAGACCTTCCCAGTATCTGAGGGTGGAAAAGGAGAGATACAATTCAGAGAAATACATGTTGTTTATTTACTGGCTTCATTTATGTGTCAGGGACCTTGTAAAACTATTTACAGTGCATACGGAAAGTATTCAGACCCCTTGACTTTTTCTACATTTTGTTACGTTACAGCGTTGTTCTAAAATTGATTACATGGGGGACTGGGAGACTAGTCAGGTTTAAAGAGGGGGGACTGGGAGACTAGTCATTGATGCGTTTCGAGAGGGTGGAACTGGGAGACTAGTCAGGTTTAAAGAGGGGGACCTGGAGACTAGTCAGGTATTAAAGAGGGGGACTGGGAGACCTAAGTCAGGTTACAGAGGGGACTGGGAGATCTGTCCCTGGTTTCAGAAATAGGGGGATTGGGGAGACTATAGTCAGCCGTTTAAAGAGGGGGGACTGGGAGACTAGTCAGGGTTAAATGAGGGGGTGAATGGGAGCTATTATAGTCAGGTTTTAAAGAGGGGGGACTGGCGAGACTAGGTCAGGTTTAAAGAGGTGGACTGTCGGAGACTAGTCTCTGGATTTAAATAGGGGGATCTGGGAAGACTAGTCTGGTTTAAAATAGGGGGCGTGGGAGAACCTAGTCAGGTAGGAATAGGGGGAGGCTGGGAGATCCAGTCAGGTTTCAACAGAGGGTGGACTGGAGACTAGTCTGGATTAATATAGGGGGACTGGGGAGACATAGTCTGGTTTAAATAGGGGGGGCTGTGGAGGACTAGTCAGCGTTTAATTAGGGGGGGCTGGGAGACCAGTCAGGTTTAAAGAGGGTGGACTGGAGACTAGTCAGGTTTTAAATAAGGGGGGGCCTGGAGACTAGTCAGGTTTAAATAGGGGGGCACTGGGAGATAGTCAGGTTTTAAAGAGGGGGACTGGGAGACTAGCTCAGGTTTAAATAGGGGGGGCTGGGAGACCTAGTCAGGTTATAAATAGGGGGGGCTGGAGACTAGTCGGGTTTTAAATGATCCTGGATGAAAAGCTGCTCCAGAGCGCTCAGGACCTCAGACGGGGCGAGGTTCACCTTCCAACAGAACCAACGACGCGAAACACACACAGCCAAGAACAACGCAGGAGTGGCTTCGGGACAAGTCTCTGAATGTCCTTGAGTGGCCCAGCCAGAGCTCGGACTTGAACCAATCAAACATCTCTGGAGAGACCTGAGAATAGCGTGAGCCAACGCTGCCAATCCAACCTGACAGAGCTTGAGATGAGTCTGCAGAGAAGAATGGGAGAAACCCCCAAATACAGGTGTGCAAGCTTGTAGCGTCATACTCAAGAATACTCATATGTGTAATCACTGCCAAAGGTGCTCAACAAAGTATGAGTAAAAGGTCTGAATACTTATGTAAATGTGATATTTCAGCTTTTTATTTTTGAACAGCAAAAAAATTGTGTAGATTGATGGGGGAAATACGATTAATAAATTTTAGAATACGGCTGTAGCGTAACAAAATGTGAAAAAGTCAAGGGGTCTGAATACCTTTCGGAATGCACTAATTATTTAAATCAAATGTAATTCATGATGTGCCATTCAGTGTTGTAAAATCCCCCAAATCCATTTGATTGAAAATCAACCAATCAGACCATCTGATGTTCAGAGACACTTGACCAGTGAGCAGCAGCCGGACCCTGGTTGACCTCGGAGCCGGTGATGCGGAGCTGTATGAAGGTCAGGGAGGGGTGAAAGGTCATCCGGAACACCCCTCTGGCTGGTCCCGCTGGGTAGCTTCTACAGCAGTCAAACCGCGGGAGGGTGAGACCCCCTCCGGCCGAGCTGGGGGCGCGGGCCAGCTAGGGGCACGGCTTCTGCACCACTGTTAGTACGGCTCAACCAGGACGTTATATATGTACTGACGGAAAGGAGTTGTCGCTACGAGGATCCACGGCAAACTATGAGTGGAGGAGCGAGAGGGACAGAGAGAGTGTGTGTGTGTGTGTGTTGTGTGTGTGTGTGTGTGTGTGTGGTGTGTGTGTGTGTTGTGTGGGGGGGGGTATAAAGTGTTCAAGCTAAAGTTTAACTTCCTGTTGGGTGTCTACCCAATGTGCTACCCTCCACCTTCTTTCCTCTTACACTCTCTTAATGCTAGTCCTCACTATTTCAATACTAGCAATACTGGCTAGCTAAATACGCTTGAGAATTTGTCATGGCTGTGAGAATACCTCCTCCTAACCTTTACCCCCCCCCCCCCCGCGCTCGCGCGAACGACTCACATCTTTGGCATTCTGACACAGCACAGCGTGCCGTGCGGCCCTCCTCCAAGTCATGTGACCGCGGAGCGATGATGTGGCGGCGTTGCGCAGCAGGAAGACGGTGCCCTGGAAGTCAAACAGCAGGAGGTGGTCGCGGGTTGGCAGGGACCTTCTGTAGCCCAGTGCCAGGGGAGGAACAACGGCCAGGGACACAGAGGGACCCCCGGACCTGCACCACCTGGGAGTCCGGGACCACCCACTGCCCAAACGCTGCATCTGGAGGCCCTGGGAGTCTGTGGGGAGTAGAGAGAGGGTTATGGAATGTCTTGAGTGGGACTGATTCAATGGATCATTGTTATATTTTGTTGATTTGATCTCATGTCTCATTTTCTGTTTTCTCAGGAGACAGTGTTTTCATATGTGATGGTATCATTCGCAGCGGTCAAAGGATGATGAATACTGAACAGAAATATAAACCCAACATGCAAAGTGTTGGTCCCATGTTTCCTGAGCTGAAATAAAATATCCTAGAAATTTTCCATACGCACAAAAATGTATTTCGTTGAAATGTTGTGCACAAATTTGTTTACATCCCTGTTAATGAGCATTTCTCCTTTGTCAAGATAATCCATCCACCTGATAGGTGAAGAAGCTGATTAAACGGCATGATCATTACACAGGTGCACCTTGTGCTGGGAACAATAAACGGGCACTCTAAAAAGGGGCAGTTTTGTCACACAACACAATGCCACAGATGTCTCAAGTTGAGGGAACGTGCAATTGACATGCTCACGACAGGAATGTCCACCAGAGCTGTTGCCAGATAATTGAATGTTCATTTCTCTACCATAAGCCTCCTCCAACGTTCTTTTAGAGAATTTGGCAGTACTTCCAACCGGCCTCACAACCGCAGACCACATGTATGGTGGTGTTGTAGGCGAGCTGTTTGCTGATGTCAACGTTGTGAACAGAGTGCCCCATGGTGGCGGTGGGGTTATGGTATGGGCAGGGATAAGCTATGAACAATGAACACGGTGTCTCCCGGGTGGCGCAGTGGTCTAGGGCACTGCATCGCAGTGCTAGCTGCGCCACCAGAGTCTCTGGGTTCGCGCCCAGGCTGGGCTGGGTTCGCGCCCAGGCTCTGTCGCAGCCGGCCGCAACCGGGAGATCCGTGGGGCGACGCACAATTGGCATAGCGTCGTCCGGGTTAGGGAGGGTTTGGCCGGTAGGGATATCCTTGTCTCAGTATGTAAAATGTATGTAAGTCGCTCTGGATAAGAGCGTCTGCTCTTGGCCGGTAGGGATATCCTTGTCTCAGTATGTAAAAATGTAATAAAATGTATGCACTCTACTGTAAGTCGCTCTGGATAAGAGCGTCTGCTAAATGACTAAAATGATCAAAATGAACACAATTGCATTTTAACTATGGTAATTTGAATGCACAGAGATACTGTGATGAGATCCTGAGGCCCATTGTCGTGCCATTCATCCACCGCCATCACCTCATGTTTCAGCATGATAATGCACTGCCCCGTGTCGCTAGGATCTGTACACAATTCCTGGAAGCTGAACATGTCCCAGTTCTTCCATGGCCTGCATACTCACCAGACATGTCACCCACTGAGTATGTTTGAGATGCTCTGGATCGACATGTACGACAGCGTGCTCCAATTCCCACCAATATCCAACAACTTCGCACAGCCATTGAAGAGGAGTGGGACAACATTCCACAGGCCACAATCAACAGCCTGATCAACTCTATGTGAAGGAGATGTGTCGCACTGCATGAGGGAAGTGGTGGTCACACCAGATACTGACTGGTTTTCTGATCCACACACCCACCTTTTTTATTAAGGTATCTATGACCAACAGATGCATATCTGTATTCCCAGTCATGTGAAATCCATGGATTAGGGCCTAATTCATTTATTTCAATTGACTGATTTCCTTATATGAACTGTAACTCAGTACAATCTTTGAAATTGTTGCATGTTGCGTTTATATGTTATTTCAGTGTATATTTAAACAGAGCAACATCGGTTTGATTAACGCTACAGACTCAGTCCCTCCATCTATTCTTACATTTCAAGATGGCTGTCCTTCGCCAGTCGTTGGGCGGGGCAGCGGAAGGCTGCTGCGTCCCGGTTGCCTGGCGATGGCAGAGCCGTCTCCAGAGGGAGGAGCTTAGGCTCAGCTGGTGGTAGGTGCTGCAAGTGGCTCCAAAGGCGATGACGTCCCTGACTGACACTCTGGACAGAATCTCTTCCAGCTTGAGTGTGATTGGTTGGAGATTGAGATCAGTTTATGAGCAGACATACAGCAGAGACCATCATGGTCAAACCCATGTTCTAACAGTGGTTACTTTGATTGACAGTTTATGTAACAAATGAAACAATGAGAAAGTTACACTTCCTGTATGTGATCAAATGTGTGCATTAGGTCTAGTTTTGCACTTGACCATTTTAAATGATACTCTACCACACAGTGTGATGTGGTTATCTCACCAGCTCAGGTGGCAAACAGCGAATAGTGATGCAGTGTTCTACAGCATCCTCAGTTGGTGGGTTGGTCCTTCTCTTCTTTGGCTTCAAACATAGAAGCACACATTTTCACTTTTTGTTTGGGACAATATTCTATCTCTGAGCTTCACTTTCAGAAATACTGTACTTATCTCAACGTACCTTTGGTGGCGCCTCAGCTCTGTCGTATCCACACGCAAAGTTGGAACGGAGCTTTCCTGCCACTTTATTTGGCCTCTCGTCCATTTCTTATTAAAAATGTTTGGATTTTATCTTTGAAAATATTAAGCGGTTCCTCCTTCGCATGTGTGCAAATATTTGAAGTACATTTTTCAGAATGTCTGTTCTTTTGAGCCAGTGTTCTAGAAGTCGTCATGGTGAACTTTGTTTTGGAATCATCAGCTATTGTTGCGTGATTGTAGAACTTTGGTGATGACCCATTGTGAGGTACTTTGGTTTCCTTCCGAACCAGTGGATCCTAAACTTTGACTTATTGTGTACCCCTAATAAGCCATATTATCTCACTACATGTCCCTTTGGCAACACATTTGCAAGCAGACCCCTTCCTGATAATCCCCAACATCTTATGGTATTCATCCATTATACATACACTAGGTTGATAGAAATGGAAATCGATTGATTGATAGTTTAAAAAAAATAAAAAATAGAACTAAACTCAGCAAAAAAATAAATGTCCTCTCACTGTCAACTGCGTTTATTTTCAGCAAACTTAACGTGTAAATATTTGTATGAACATAACAAGATTCAACAACTGAGACATAAACTGAAAAAGTTCCACAGACATGTGACTAACAGAAATGGAATAATGTGTCCCTGAACAAAGGGGGAGGTCAAAATCAAAAGTAACAGTCAGTATTTGGTGTGGCCACCAGCTGCATTAAGTACTGCAGTGCATCTCCTCCTCATGGACTGCACCAGATTTGCCAGTTCTTGCTATGAGATGTTACCCCACTCTTCCACCAAGGCGGACATTTCTGCGGGGAATGTCCAAGCCACACCCTCCTATCCAACAGGTCCCAGACGTGCTCAATAGGATTGAGATCCGGGCTCTTCGCTGGCCATGGCAGAACACTGACGTTCCTGTCTTGCAGGAAATCACACACAGAACAAGCAGTATGGCTGGTGGCATTGTCATGCTGGAGGGTCATGTCAGGATGAGCCTGCAGGAAGGGAACCACATGAGGGAAGAGGATGTCTTCCCTGTAACGCACAGCGTTGAGATTGCCTGCAATGACAACAAGCTCAGTCCGATGATGCTGTGACACACCGCTCCAGACCATGACAGACCCTCCACCTCCAAATCAATCCCGCTCCAGAGTACAGGCCTCGGTGTAACGCTCATTCCTTCGGCGATAAACGCGAATCCGACCATCACCCCTGGTGAGACAAAACCGCGAGTCGTCAGTGAAGAGCACTTTTTGCCAGTCCTGTCTGGTCCAGCGACGGTGGGTTTGTGCCCATGTCCTAAGTTTTCATAACTGTGACCTTAATTGCCTACCGTCTGTAAGCTGTTATTGTCTTAACGACCGATCCACAGGTGCATGTTCATTCATTGTTTATGGTTCATTGAACAAGCATGGGAAACAGTGTTTAAACCCTTTACTATGAAGATCTGTGAAGTTATTGGATTTTTACGAATTATCTTTGAAAGACAGGGTCCTGAAAAAGGGACGTATCTTTTTTTGTTGAGTTTAGATACAGCAGAGGTGCAAAGCTTACAACTAATTTTAAAAATGGTGAAACGTATGATCTAGTATGTGTCTCATTGTGTGTTAACTTGAAAGATCCTATCCAAGACAAATTGGCTCATTTTTACATGAAGGTCACAGTAGGTCACAGTGTTTGGAAACTGTTCATATTGATGTGTGAGAGACGGCAGCGTTCTTTCACTGCTGTGTTAATGTGCAACAGGCTCCAGACAGTGTGTGGTGTTGTTGTGTGTGTGTGTGTGTGTGGTGTGTGTGTGTGTTGTGTGTGTGTTGTGTGTGTGTGGTGTGTGTGGTGTTGTGGGTGTTGTGTTGTGTGTGTGTGTTTGTGTGTGGTGTTGGTGTGTGTGTGTGTGGTTTGTGGTGTAAAAAAAATATGTAATAGTATACTAATTTACATTTTGAATGCTTAGCAGGACAGGAAAATGTCCAATTCACACACTTATCAAGAGAAATGCCTGTCATCCCTACTGCCTCTATCTGGTGACTCACTAAACAGAGAATCCCGGCTCATCCCTACTGCTCTGATCTGTGGCTCACTCTAAACAGAGAACATCCCTGGTCTGCTGATCTGCCTCTGATGTCGTTGGCCTCACAACTGAGAACATCCTGTCATCCTATGCCTTGATCTGTGACTCGTAACAGATGAACATCCTGGTCATCCCTACTCTCGGATCTGGCTGGCTGCTCACTAACACAAATACTTCGTATGCAAATTATGTCTGCATATGTTGGAGTGTGCCCTGGCTATCCGTAAAGAGAAAATATAAATTAGTTGGTGCCGTCTGGTTTTTTAATATAAAGAATTTTAAAATATTATTTATACTTTTGATACTAAAGTATATTTGAGCAATTACATTTACTTTTGATACTTAGTATATTTAAACAAATACTTTTAGACTTTTACTCAAGTAGTATTTTACTGGTTGACTTTCACTTTTACTTGGTCATTTTTATTAGCGATCTTCTCTTTTACTCAAGTATGACACTTGGATACTTCTGTGTTGTGCTTGTGGTGGTATGTGTGCCATTCACTGTCTCGCACAACACGACACCCACCAGCTGGTGGTGGTCTGGTCACTTCCAATCGCATACCATCATTTCTCAGGCATTCACTTTAGAGGGCATTCACTCCTCTCTCTCTCTGGCCCTGTGTCTCTCTCTCTCTCTCTCCACCTCATTCACTCTCTCTATCCCGGTGTCTCTCTGCCTCTGTGTCTTCCTCTCTCTCCACCTCATTCACTTCTCTCTTCCGTGTCTCTCTGCCTCTGCTTCTCTCTTCTTTCCACTCTATTTCACTCGCTCCCTGTCTCTCTCTCTTTCCACCTCATTCACTCGCTCTATCTCCCTGTCTTTCTCTCTCTCTCTCTCTCTCTTCTCTCTCTCTCTCTCTCTCTCTCTCTCCACGCTTTCTTCACCTCATTCCATCTCTCTCTACTCCGTTCTCTCCTCTCCTCCTCTCGCTCTCCACCGCTCCACCCTGACGTCTCTGACACTTCGTGCTCGTGTCCTTCCTTCTCCTCTCCCCTCCATTCACTCTCTCTATCCCCTGGCTCGTCCTCCCTCTCTCTCTCTCGCTCTATCTCTGTGACGCAAGCGTTCGTGTGCCCGCTGTATCTCTCGTGCTCCCTACTCTCTCCAGCCTGCACCACTTCTCTCTGTATCTCTCTGTCTGCTCTCTTCCAACCTTATTTGCACTCTTGTTATCTCTTTGTTTGTCTTGTCGTCTTGCTCTCTCTCTCTCTCTCTCTCCCTCATTCACTTTCTCTCTCTTCCTTATTCTCTCTCTCGCTCTCCCTCATTCATTCACTCTCTCTCACTCCCTCTTTCAGTCTCTCTCTCTCACTTCAATTTAAGGGATTTATTGGCATGGAAAACATGTTTACATTGCCAAAGCAAGTGAAGTAGATAATAAACAAAAGTGGAAAAAATTATACAAGTTAACAGTAAACATTACATTCATATAAGTAAAAAAAAAAAAAGAAGACATTTCAAATGTCATATTATGTCTATATACAGTGTGGTAATGAAATGGAAAATAAATAAACATAAATATAGGTCGTATTTACAATGGTGTTTGTTATTCACTGGTTGCCCTTGTCTTGTGGCGAAAGGTCACAAATCTTGCTGCTGTGATGGCACACTGTGGAATTTCTCCCAGTAGATATGGGAGTTTATCAAAATTGGATTTTTTTCGAATTCTTTGTGGGTCTGTGTAATCTGAGGGAAATATGTGTCTCTAATATGGTCATACATTTGGCAGAAGGTTAGGAAGTGCAGCTCAGTTTCCACCTCAGTTTGTGGGCAGTGTGCACATAGCCTGTCTTCTCTTGAGAAGCCTGTCTTCTCGTCGCCAAACCCACTGGCTACAGGTTATCTACAAGTCTCTGCTAGGTAAAGCCCCGTCTTATCTCAGCTCACTGGTCACCATAGCAGCACCCACTCGTAGCACGCGCTCCAGCAGGTATATCTCACTAGTCACCCCCAAAGCCAATTCTTCCTTTGGCCGCCTTTCCTTCCAGTTCTCTGCTGCCAATGACTGGAACGAACTGCAAAAATCACTGAAGCTGGAGACTCATATCTCCCTCACTAGCTTAAAGCACCAGCTGTCAGAGCAGCTCACAGATCACTGCACCTGTACATAGATGGGCTGTTTACAGATGGGCTATCTACCTCATCCTCATACTGTGTTTATTTATTTATGTTGCTCCTTTGCACCCCAGTATCTCTACTTGCACATTCATCTTCTGCACATCTACCATTCCAGTGTTTAATTACTATATTTTAATTACTTTGCCACCATGGCCTATTTATTATCTTAACTCCCTTAACTTACCTCATTTGCCCTCATTTGTTTTCTTTGTTCTACTGTATTATTGACTGTATGTTTTGTTTATTCCATGTGTAACTCTGTGTTGTTGTATGTGTCGAATTGCTATGCTTTATCTTGGCCAGGTCGCAGTTGTAAATGAGAACTTGTTCTCAACTAGCCTACCTGGTTAAATAAAAGGTGAAATAAAATTTAAAATTAAAAAAGAGTCAGGTCTGCTAACGGTGGCCTTTCTCAATAGCAAGGCTATGCTCACTGAGTCTGTACATAGTCAAAGATTTCCTTAAGTTTGGGTCAGTCACAGTGGTCAGGTATTCTACCACTGTGTACTCTCTGTTTAGGGCCAAATAGCATTCTAGTTTGCACAGTTTTTTTGTAAATTCTTCTCAATGTGTCAACTAATTATCTTTTTGTTTTCTCATGATTTGGTTGGGTCTAATTGTGTTGCTGTCCTGGGGCGCTGTGGGGTCTGTTTGTGAACTGAGCCACAGGACCAGCTTGCTTAGGGGACTCTTCTCCCTGTGTCTCTCTCTCTCTCCCTCCCTCTGTCCCTGTGTCTCTCTCTCGTACTCTGTCCCTGTGTCACTCTGTCCTCCTCTCTCCCTCTCTCTTCTGCTCTCCCTCTCTCCTCCTGCACTCCTCTCTCTCCCCTTGTCTCTCCTCCTACACTCCTCTTTCTCTCGGCCCTTGTGCCTCTCTCCTCTGGACTCCTCTCTCTCCTTGGTCTCTCCTCCTACACTCCGTCTTTCCTCTCCCCTTGTGCCCTCTCGCCTGCCTGGACTACTCTCTCTCCGCCTTGTTCTCTCCTCCTACACCTCATCTTTCTCTCCGCCTTTGGTCCGTCTCTGCACCTTCTGCACTCCTCTTTCTCTCGCCCTTGTTCCCTCTCTGCCTCCTGGACTCCTCTCTCTCCTTGTCTCTCCTCTTGCACTCGCGTCGCTCTCCTTGTGCCCTCTCTCCTCCTTGCAAGCTCCTCTTTCTGCTCCCTTCGTCCCTCTCTGCCTCCTGCACTCCTCTCTCAGCTCTGCTCCATTTCCTTCTGCCTACATCTCTCTCTCCTCGCTTTGTCCCTCCGTCCTGCAGCTCCTCTACTCTCCCCTTGTCCCTCCTCTGGGCACTCCTCCTCTCTCCCCTTGTACCTCCTCCTGCACGTCACTTTCTCTCTCCCCTTGTTACCTCATGTCTCTGCACTCCTCTCTCTTTCCCCTTGTCCCTGCCTCCTTTGGGCCAAACTTCCGTCCTTTTCTCTTTCCCCCTCCGTTTTCCCCTCCTCCATGTTATGGCCTCTCTCCCCTTGGTCCCTCCTCCTGCACTCCTGCTCTCTCCCTATGCTGCCTCCTGCGACATCCTCTTCTCCATTCTGTACTCGCGCCTGCTACTTCGCTCTCTCTCCCCTTGCCTCCGTCCCTGGCACTTCCTTCTCTCCCCCTGTGTACCTCCTCCTACACTCCCTCTCGTCTACCCCTTGAATACCGTCTCCTTGTATCTCTTCTCTCCCCTTGTCCCTCCTCCTACACTCCTCTCTCTGTCTTACTGGTCTCTCTCTGTCTTACTGTCTCTCTCTGTCTTACTGTCTCTGCTTATTGTCTCTCTCTGTCTTACTGTCTCTCTCTGTCTACTGTCTCTCTCTGTCTTAATGTATCGCTCTGTCTTCCTGTCTTCTCTGTCTTACTGTCTTCTTGTCTTACTGTCTCGTCTCTGTCTTACTGTCTTCTATGTCTTACTGTCTCTCTCTGTCTTACTGTCTCTCTCTGTTATTACTGTCCTTCTCTGTCTACTGTCTCTCTCTGTCTTACTGTCTCTCTCTGTCTTACTGTCTCTCTCTGTTTCTTACTGTCCTTTCTCTGTCTTACTGTCTCTCTCTGTCTTACTGTCTCTCTCTGTCTTACTGTCTTCTATGTCTTACTGTCTCTCTCTGTCTTACTGTCTCTCTCTGTCTTACTGTCTCTCTCTGTCTTACTGTCTCTCTCTGTCCCTTACTGTCTTCTATGTCTTACTGTCTCTCTCTGTCTTACTGTCTCTCTGCTGTCTACTGTCTTCTCTGTCTTACTGTCTCTCTCTGTCTTACTGTCTCTCTCTGTCTTACTGGCTCTCTATGTCTTACTGTCTCTCTCTGTCTTACTGCTCCTCTCTGTCTTACGTCTTCTATGTCTTACTGTCTCTCTCTGTTTACTGGTCTCTCCTGTGTTACTGTCTCTCGTCTTGTTTAATGTCCTCCTCTGTCTTAATGTCTCTCTCTGTCTTACTGTCTCTTCTCTGTCTTACTGCTGCTTCTCGTCTCTCTCTGTCTTACTGTCTCTCTAGTCTCTACTGTCTCTCTCTGGTCTTACGTCTCTCTTGTCTTACTGTCTTCTATGTCTTACTGTCCTCTCTCTGTCTTACTGTCTCTCCCTGTGTTACTGTCTCTCCCTGTGTTTACTGTCTCTCCTTGTCTTAATGTCCCTCTCTGTCTCACTGTCTCTCTCTGTCCATTAATGTCTGTTAATCTCTCCCATAGGGCGTTTTACAATTGGCTCAGCATCGTCCGGGTTAGGGGGGAGAGTCAGGCCGGGGTAGGCCTCATCGTAAAATAAAAATGTGTTCTTAACTGACTTGCCTAGTTAAATAAAAGTTAAATAAAAAACATTCACCTCTTCTTTCTTTCTCCTCCTACTATTCCAATGATTAAATGCTTATGACCGTTGCCTTCACTTCATGCCCCCACCCCACCTCGAATTTTAGAGGCTGAAATGCAACACATTGTTGGCCTTGAAATGCAAAGTGCCATGTAAAGTCATGACTGCCTGTAATTACATGAGTGCATGAGCCTGCCATGATAAAGTTACCATGAGTGCCATGTACAGTTGACATGACTGCCATGTAAAAGTTGCATGTAAAGTTACATGACTCCATGTAAAGTTACCATGAGCTGCCATGTAAGTTACCGATGAAGTGTGCCACGATTAAAGTACCATGAGCTGCCATGTAAAGTTACCATGAGCTGCCATGTAAAGTTACCATGAGCTGGGCCATGTAAAGTTATCCATGAGCTGCCATGTAAAGTTACCATGAGCTGCCATGTAAGTTACCATGATTGCCATGAGTAAAGTTACCATGAGCCTGCCATGTAAAAGTTACCATGAGTTGCCATGTAAAGTTACCATGAGCTGCCATGTAAAAGTTGCCATTAAGTTAACCTGAGTTGCCATGTAAAGTTATAATGAGGGTTGCAACTGTAAGAAGTTGCCAATGTTAAAGTTAACTCTGAGTTGCCATGTAAAGTTATAATGAGCTGCCATGTAAAGTACATGAGTTGCCATGTAAGTTATAATGAGTTGCCATGTAAAAGTTGCCATGTAAAGTTTAACCTGAGTTGCCATGTAAAGTTATATGAGTTGCCATGTAAAAGTTGCCCATGTAAAGTTAACTGAGTTGCCATGTAAAGGTTTAATGAAGCTGCCATTGTAAAGTTAACATGCCCAGTTGCCATGTAAGGACGTTACGCGATGAGTTGCCATGTAAAAGTTGCAATGTAAAGTTAACGCTGAGTTGCCATGTAAAGTTTATAATGAGTTGCCATGTAAAGTTCGTTCATGGGGTAAACGTTAACCCTGAGTTGCGCATGTAAAGTTTAATGAGCTGCCATGTAAAGTTAAATGAGTTGCCATGTTAAAAGTTGCCATGTAAAGTTAACCTGAGTTGCCATGGTAAAGTTAACATGAGTTGCCAATGTAAAGTTGCCATGTAAAGTTAAACCTGAGCTGCCATGTAAAATTGCCATGTAAATTAACGTCTGGGAGTTGCCATGTAAAGTTGCCATGTAAAGTTAACCTGAGTTGCCATGTAAAGTTACATCGAAGTTGAACATGTAATGAGTTGCCTGAGTTGTAAGAGTTAAGCTATTGCATGTAAAGGTTTAATTGAGGATGCCATGTATGTTGCCAATGTAAAGTTAACATCCGTGGAGTTGCCATGTAAAGTGAGTAAATAACACTTGAGTTGCCATGTAAAAGGTTATAAGCTGCATGGTAAGTTGCCATGTAAATGTTAACTCTGACGTTGCCATGTAAAGTGTAACCTGAGTTGCCATTGTGAAAGTTAACATGAGTTGCATGCTAGTTAAACCCATGAGTTGCCATGTAATTACCAGTGTTAAACGTAACTGAGTTGCCATGGGTAAAGGTATAAGAGCTGCCATGTAAAGGTTCAACGTGAGTTCCATGTAAATGTAGTAAATATTGGAGCAATGCATGATAAATGCACGCATTACAAAAGAATAGCACAAGCATGCACACATGGCAACATGCACGCATCACCACACACACACGACACACACATCACACACACAACGACACACTACAACACAAACAAACCGAAACACCATCACACCGACAAATCACACACACACACACACACAACACACACACACACACACACAGCACCAGACAACCACACACACACAGCACACACACAGCACCTGAGGCTGGGCGTCAGACACTGTCGCACTGGAACAGACAATGGTTCCAAAAACAAAGGAGATTGGTGGCCACAAAAGTCCAGTCAGAGCCCAGCCTAATGAGGCATGATGAATGTGGCATGATCCTCATGACCCAAATGCTTTAGGAGTGATGTCATGGGGCCTCCTGAGACAGTGACCATATCAAAGTCAGAATAAGTGGGTGACTGACAAGAGTCTTCTGTCACTATATGCGAATGTAAGAGTTTGAAGTTGGCCTTGTTTGCCCTGAGCCAATGACCTGAAGTTTACTGGATCTGTGACGTCTCTCTTTTCCTGTCGCTCTTTGCTCTTCCTCTTCCTCGTCTCTCTCCGTCTCTCTCTCTCTCTCTGTCCTCTTTTGCTCTTTCTCGTCTCTCTCCGTCTCGTCTCTCTTTTCGCGTCCTCTTTTGGCTTCTTGCTGCTCGTCGTCTCTCTCTCTCTCTGTCTCTGTCTCTCGGTCTTTTTCCTGTCCTCTTCTTTGCTCCCTTCTCTTCTCTCTCTCTCTCTCTCTGTCTCTTTCTCCTCTCTTGTCTCGTGCTCGTTTTCCTGTCCTCTTTTGCTCTTCTCTCTTTCTCTCTCTGTCTCTCGTCCTGTTTGCCTGTCCTCTTTGCTCTTCTCTCTCTCTGCTACTCTGTCTCTTTCTCTCTCTGTCTCTCTCTTTTCCTGTCCTCTTTTGCTCTACTCTCTGTCTCTTTCTCTCTCTCTCTTTTCCTGTCTCTATCTATCTCTCTCTATATCTCTTTCCAGCCCACCATCATTTCCACTCCTCCCTCCTCCCCCATCTCTCCCTCAGTGTCTCATAAGTGCTGTAGGATGCAGCCCTGACATCCCTCTTTCTCACGCTCCCTATCTTCTCCCATCCTTCTCTTTTCTCCATGGAATTATTGGATCGGTGGTGGATTTTTTTGCTCCATGTAAACAGACCAATGAATGGAAGGCATTGGGAAAGTATTCAGACCCCTTGACTTTTTGCACATTTTATTACGTTACAGCCTTACTCTAAAATTGATTAAATTGTCCTCTTTCCTCATCAATCAATACACAATACCCCATGATGACAAAGTAAAAACAGGTTTTTATAAATAAAAAACGGAAAGATTACATTTACATACACTACCGGTCAAAGGTTTTCGAACACCTACTCACTCATTCAAGGATTTTTCTTTATTTTTACTATTTTCTACATTGTAGAATAATAGTGAAGACATCCACACTATGAAATAACACAAATGGAATCATGTACAGTTGAAGTCGGAAGTTTACATAAACTAGTTTTAATGACTCCAACCTAAGTGTTTCAAACACTCCACAAATTTCTTGTTAACAAACTATAGTTTTGGCAAGTCGGTTAGGACATCTACTTTGTGCATGACACAAGTCATTTTCCAAAAATAGTTTACAGACAGATTATTTCACTTATAATTCACTGTATCACTATTCCAGTGGGTCAGAAGTTTACATACACTAAGTTGATTGTGCCTTTAAACAACTTGGAACATTCCAGAAAATTATGTCATGGCTTTAGAAGCTAATTGACATCATTTGAGTCAATTGGAGGTGTACCTGTGGATGTATTTCAAGGCCTACCTTCAAACCCAGTGCCTCTTTGCTTGACATCATGGGAAAATCTAAATAAATCAGTCAAGACCACAGAAAAAAAATTGTAGACCTCCACAAGTCTGGTTCATCCTTGGGAGCAATTTCCAAACGCCTGAAGATACCACGTCCATCTGTACAAACAATAACACGCAAGTATAAACACCATGGAACCACGCAGCCGTCATACCGCTCAGGAAGGAGAGGCATTCTGTCTCCTAGAGATGAACGTACTTTGGTGTAAAAAGTGCAAATCAATCCCAGAACAACAGCAAGGACCTTGTGAAGATGCTGAGGAACAGTACAAAAAGCTATCTATATCCACAGTTAAAACAAGTCCTATATTGACATAACCTGAAAGGCTCTCTCAGCCAAGGAAAAGAAGCCCACCTGCCTGCCCAAAACCGCAATAAAAAAGCCAGGACTACCGTGCAACTGCACATTGGGCGACAAAAGATTGTACTTTTTCGAGAAAATGTCCTCTGGTCTGATGAAACAAAATAGAACTGTTGTTGGCCATAATGACCATCATTATGTTGTGGCAGGAAAAAGGGGAGGCTTGCAAGCCGAAGAACACCATCCCAAATGTGAAGCACCGGGGTGGCAGCATTTCATGTTGTTGGCGAGTGCTTTTCTGCGGGCGGGACTGGTGCACTTCACCAAAATAGATGGCTTCATGCAGGAAGGAAAATGATATGGATTATATTGAAGGGCAACATCTCAAGAACATCAGTCAGGAAGTTAAAGCTTATGGTTTGCAAATGCGTCTTCCAAATGACCCAATGACCCCAAGCATTACTTCCAAAGTTGTGGCAAAAATGGCTTAAGGACAACAAAGTCAAGGTATTGGAGTGGCCATCACAAAAGCCCTGACCTCAAATCCTATTGAACATTTTTGGGCAAGGAAACTGAAAAAAGCGTGGTGTAGCAAGAGGCCTACAAACCTGACTCAGTTACACCAGCTTGTCATGAGAATGGGCCAAAATTCACCCAACTTATTGTGTGAAGCTTGTGGAAGGCTACCTGAAACATTTGACCCAAGTTAAACAATTTAAAGGCAATGCTACCAAATACTACTTGAGTGTATGTAAATTTCTGACCCACTGGGAATGTGATGAAAGAAATAAAAGCTGAAATAAATCATTCTCTCTACTATTATTCTGACATTTCACATTCTTAAAATAAAGTGGTGATCCTAACTGACCTAAAACAGGGAATTTGTACTAGGATTAAACATCAGGAATTGTGAAAATCTGAGTTTAAATGTATTTGGCTAAGGTGTATGTAAACTTCTGACTTCAACTGTAGTAACCAAAAAATTGTTAAACAAATCAAAATATATTTGAGATTCTTCAAATAGCCACCCTTTGCCTTGATGACAGCTTTGCACACTCTTGCATTCTCTGGTTTTTAGTAATTTATTTAAAATAAAAAGCAGAAATATTACATTTACATACAGTTGAAGTCTCATGGTCTGAGAGTCTTTAGGTGCCTTTTGGTGAACTCCAAGCAGTCTGTCATGTACCTTTACTGATGAGTGGCTTCAATCTGGCCACTCTACCATAAAGGCCTGATTGGTGGAGTGCTGCAGAGATGGTTGTCCTTCTGGAAGGTTCTCCCATCTCCACAGAGGAACTCTGGAGCTCTGTCAGAGTGACCATTGGGTTGTTGGTCACCTCCCTGACCAAGGCCTTTCTCCCTCGATTGCCCAGTTAGGCTGGGCGGCTAGCTCTAGAAAGTCTTGTTGGGTCCAAACTTCTTCCATTTAAGAATGTGTTCTGGGGACCTTCAATGCTGCAGACATTTCTTTGCACCCTTCCTCAGATTTGGGCCTTGACAAAATCCTGTCTCAGAGCTCTACGCACAATTCCTTCGAACTCATGGCTTAGTTTTTACTCTGACGTGCACTGTCAACTATGGGACCTTATATATACAAGTGTGTACCTTTCCAAATCATGTCCAATCAAATGAATTTACCACAGGTGGACTCCAAACAAGTTGTAGAAACATCTCAAGGATGATCAATGGAAACAKGATGCAMCTGRGCTCAATTTCAAGTCTCATAGCAAAGGGTCTGAATACTTATGTAAATAAGATATTTCTGTTTTTATTTTTAATTAATGTGCAGAAAAATCCAAAAACCTGTTTTCACTTTATCATTATGGGGTATTGTGTGTAGATTGATGAGGAATTAGTTTTATTTAATCAATTTTAGAATAAGGCTGTAACGTAAGAAAATGTGGAAAAGGTCAATGGGTCTGAATTCTTTCAGAATGCCCTGTATAACTTGTGAATGTGAATGCCTCTAGGGTTAATGACCTCTAAGCGGTCCAGATACATAATGTCCTTTTAACCCTTTTCTACCAACAAATCATGTCACTAGTTCATTTCAGCTGCCATTTTGTAACTAACTGCATTATGGTGACTCAGGCTTTATGACTCCCAAAAACCTGTGTCCAGTCCAGATAAAAAAACGTGTAATTTTAACCCTTTTACTAAAAATCATCTCACCTCAATAGCCAGTATTCATTTGACAACATCATCTGACCTGATAGCCAGTCAATCGGATGGGTCTCCTGACCCCTCCTGTCTCAGCCTCCAGTATTTATGCTGCAGTAGTTTATGTGTCGGGGTGCCTAGGGTCAGTCTGTTAAATCTGGAGTATTTCTCCTGTCTTATCCGGTGTCCTGTGTGAATTTAAGTATGCTCTCTCTAATTCTCGCTTTCTCGCTTTCTTTCTCTCTCTCGGAGGACCTGAGCCCTAGGACCATGCGTCAGGACTACCTGGCATGATGACTCCTTGTTGTCCCCAGTCCACCTGGCTGTGCTGATGGTCCAGTTTCAACTGTTCTGCCTGCGGATATGGAACCCTGACCTGTACACTGGACGTGCTACCTGTCCCAGATCTGCTGTTTTCAACTCTCTAGAGACAGCAGGAGCGGTAGAGATACTCTCAATGATTGGCTATGAAAAGCCAACTGACATTTACTCCTGAGGTGCTGACTTGTTGTACCCTCGACAACTACTGTGATTATTATTATTTGACCATGCTGCAGAGTCATTTATGAACATTTGTAACATCTTGCCATGTTCTGTTAGAATTCTCCACCCGGCACAGCCAGAAGAGGACTGGCCACCCCTCATAGTCTGGTTCCTCCTCTAGGTTTTCTTCCTAGGTTTTGGCCTTTCTAGGAGTTTTTCCTAGCCACCGTGCTTCTACACCTGCATTGCTTGGCTGTTGTGGGGTTGTAGGCTGGGTTTCTGCTACAGCACTTTGTATATATCAGATGATGTAAGAAGGGCTATAATCTCTCTTTT
>NW_019943218.1:97288-112283 GCF_002910315.2 Salvelinus sp. IW2-2015 | reverse complement strand
CCGCCACACCAACACACCAGCAAGCAACAAGCAACACACCACACACCACACACACACACACACACACACACACACACACACACACTGTTAGTGTAAACAAATCTGCGTGCTAACACACATATCGATGAGTCTACTAATGACGTGACGGCGACACGCTAATCTAACATGGTTTTACTGAGCATGGCTGTGACTCTGGGAATAAAGGGACAGTAATCTGTGTAACACATTTAGAGCTCCGGAACTCAGGGGACAGTCATTTTTGTAACACGTGTAGAACAAAGAGTTTCCACTAGCTTCTATAGCCACAAAGTCAGATTCCACAGCCACAAAGTCAAAATTGGCAACAAAAAATGTTTGCTTTTTGCTATTAATTTAAGGTGAGGGTTAGGTTTAAAATCACATTTTAAGAAGATAAATTGTAGAAAAGGGCAGGATTTATGACTTTGTAGCTATAAAAGCTCGTGATTACCAACAAAGAGGCCAGATAATGTTGCTACATTACACCAGAAGGGGTACAAATTGGAATTCTGCTCGAGGAATTTCCCTGGGGCCACACATATCTCATTAATGAGAAAGAATAACCTATATTCTATATGGGAAATATGACATTTGCATGCAGGGAATTCATTTGACATTTTTTAACCAACTGCCAAAGTTTTTATGGATGGATATGAATGGTATACCTGGCTGCTCTAGTCACAATAATTATTGGTCCACTCTTCAATTTTCTGCCCAGAACCATCCTACTGTATCTGATTGGTGTATATTCCCATCAATATAATCTCAGCTCTTTATAAAATCCCTTCACATGCACGCCCTTTTCTTCAGACCCCGCCTTGAGTCCATTCATCTCGGTTGAGATATGGGTGTTGCCCCTGTCAATCAAACTCCTTCTCATCGTAGGCTCTCCCACTGCTCCTCCGCTTCCTGGCGCTGCTGCTGCACCCCTTTCTGACAGCTACTAGTACCGCTTTCTCGAAGGCAACTGGACCGTAGAGAATCCTCGTTGTGGCAGATTAAGAAATAGCCTTTTTTTTGTCGGATTTATTCATTGTCTTACTTCGAAAGTTGTTTATCGGACGAGAGACGGATGGTTTTGGAAGTTGTTCTGAGGGATACGAAAGTGTAAAGGAAGGTTTTCTTTTTTCTTTTTTGACCCAAACACAGTAACATAAGGAGACATATCTACCGTTCATGGCTGCTGGGGAAGGTGCCCAGCTGCCGGCAACAATAGCGGCTAGCCGGTGCGTGGAGAAGTCGCTTGAAGAGGCTGCCGGGAGCGGTGCTCTGAACTTGTCGAACCGTAAATTGAAAGAGTTTCCCCGAACCGCCCGGAACTATGACTTGTCCGATATTACGGCAGCCGGTGAGTTGTTTTTTGTGTCTGTTTTGGTGTAGAAAACGTCTTTTCTTTTCAATTTAGTTGACAATTCATATGATGGGGAGCAACCGTGGACAGTCTTTTGTTAGTGTTTTTTTGTTGTTGTCACCTGCTTGTGTTGTAACTATCGCTAGCTAACAAGCTAACGTTAGCTCCACATCCGTGAGAGAAGACGTAAATAAAAAGTTAAAAGTGTAACGTTACGAGCGAATTCATTCTTTCTCAAGGTTCCTTGACACTGTCTTCATATGTTCGACTGCCAATTCAGCCACAACTTCTTCAACTAACATTTTGTTTATTCTTTCAATTACGGAGATATATTTTTAAATGTTTTTTTTTATTCGAGCTTACATTCTTGTTCTTCTGGGTCATTGGTTGTCAAGTTTAAGCAAAATCCCCATCGCTTCCTGTATGATGGAGTTGCTTGCTGGCCATAATGGTTGTGTATGAGCTTGACAAAATGTCAGTATTGTATATCCTGCTTGAGGTTCCCTTCTTTCATTTTGTCAATTCACAACACTATCACAATGGATTGAAAGGCAATTTTTTAAAATGACAATAACATTGTAAAGTTTAATGGTGCCAAAAATGCCTGTAAGGTTGATTTTGACAGTGCGATCTAAAGGGGAACTAACTCGTCCTCGCTTTGTTGAAAGAAGATTACCCAATCCAGGTTGTAGCCTGAAATCATTCTTATCTACCCAGTGTTTTGAAACAACGCTCCCTTCTGCTGCTTTCTGCACTCTCTGGTAATTATAACCATCTGCTCAAAGGACCTAGACCTTATACAGTGAGGAGAGACATTGGACACACACACACACATACATACATAAATACACACACACACCCAGCTGCCATCTGTAATCCAACAACGGTAATGGATACTGTAGGGATGAATGTATCCAAGGCCTTAGATAACAACACTATCTTGATGTGCGCTTGTTTATACAAAGCGTAGCTCATATTATAAACTAAGAACTAAAGGCAAGCCGACTTGAATTTGTTACAATTTTTATATAAACATTGACATATGTTATTAATGGTGTCCAGTGAGCTCTTCATTGTAACCACCTCCTAATGAAAGCTGGTTATTCATTTTAATAATGTAGTTTTGTCGTGAGATGCACGTTGCTGCGAAGTCTGTTCCAACTCCGTAATACGTCTGTCCTGTTTTCTGTCATCCAATTCAGTGACTTCATTTTTTTCTGGCTGTGTTATGATTACAGTGTTCCCTTTTTGAATTGGTCATAATAACACGTTACTCCAGACTACGTAGCTCATACCTGGTCTTTTAGATAATGGTACTCTTTCAGTTTGAATAAGGTGCTTGCTTGGCACACCCCGCCCCGCCCCTCTCCTCTAATCTGTCTGGATGCACTATGACACAGCATTCCTGCGTGCTGATGTACAGTGAAAGCTTGAGTCTGCAACTTTTATTTCAGCCTGTGTTTTGCTACTGTGTTCATGAGAGATTTAGGCTGGCTCACTATAATTGCCAGTGGTGAAATAGACAGTGGTGTGTGTGTGTGTGTGCGCTGGTTAGTGGGACAGGTTGGGGTTTGACAGGCAGGTATGGTCTTTCCCCGACTGTGGAGTAAATGTCTTAACTGTAAAACGACGTGCCGTTTTACATCACCAGACTAAACGCAACAACGGGAAGTCCTCAAGAAACAGAAAGGCTGTAATCTTCATAGTGGTTATCATGGATCTCCGACGCCCTGTGACGATGACAAAGTCAGAGAGACGTTTAGATATGTAGTGGACAACTGTAACAGAGAGTCAGAACAGAGGCCTTCTTCATGTCCTATTCCAAACTACTCTTCAGAATAAATGACACCTGAAAGTAGCCTGATTGATAAGGGTGGATGGATAAGGGATTATTAAAGTTCCTGAGCTAGTGCTATGGGTTGAAGTGTGCAGAATTGGGGACAAGGTCCCAAGCAGGCCCTATGGTGTTTATGATAACAGTGACGGTCTCCCTCTCTGTTATCCCCCCCACCCCCCCCTCCTCACTCCAGTGTGGAGCAACTTCCCTTCAGGAAGTTCAGGGGTTCAGTCCCCGCCCCTCCTCTTCCTTACACAAGCGCACATGCTCTTTGGCTCCTGTAGGAAGGATAGTGTTCTACCAAGCCAGCGAGCAGAGCAGGCCCATCCAGGAGAACAAACCCCAGCTGTGTGCCCCTCTCTCTGGCTGCAGCCCTCTCCCTGCACCCCCTCCCAATAAGACCCTGAAATAATACTGATCTAGACCCAGATTTCGGTAGCCAGTGTTGTGCAGTGGCATTTTAATAATTACCGACGGCGGTGTTTCGGGCCGCCCAAGCTGACATTGTCTAGCAATAACCCAAACAGAATTAAACCTATGAAATTCTGAACACAGCTTGCAGGGTACAGTGAAAGGTTAGGTTTTATGTGACCTGAGCCCCTCAGCCTCCTAAGTCTGAACAGACATTGAAAACTGCTCACAGCCTAACCCAAATTATGAACACAGCTTGCAGGGGACAGTGAAAGGATAGGTTTTATGTGACCTGAGCATGCCACCGTTCAAATCAAATGTTATTTTTGTCACATGTTTCATAAACAGTAGGTATAGACTAACAGTGAAATGCTTACTGACGGGCCCTTCCCAACATAAGGACAATTGGAAAAATAACATGAGGAATAATAATAACACAATAAATAAATACACGATGAGGAGCGATAACTTGGCTATATACACGGGGTACCAGTACCGAGTCCATGTGCAGGGGTACGAGGTATTTGGTGTAGATATGTACATGAGGGTAGGGTTAAAGTGACTAGGCAACAGGATAGATGATAGACAGTAACAGCAGTATTTGATGAATCAAAGGAGTTAATCCTGGTAGCAATTGGTTAGCTATTTTAGCAGTCCAGTAGCAACAGTAGTAGGCTCATGTTGTTTCAGGGAGAGCATGACGAGTTAAGAAATAGTTGTTGCTGGGACCTCTATTACACTATCATATGAGCTCTTTTGGGAGAGAGAGAGAGAGAGAGAGAGAGAGAACCCTTGCAGCTGAGAGATACATTAATTAAAGGAAGGGGGATGGGAGGAAGGGATGGGCGGAGAGGGGGAGGGAGGCCCTTTGATGGAGTGGGCTGCTTGCATTGTCGTGGTGTGTTCCCTTAAAGGGGTTTTACTTGAGCGGGAAGCCTTTCTCTCGCTCTCTTGAGCCCCCAACCCCCCCTCTCTTTGTCTGAGTCATGGTTTTAACCTGGCTCTCCCAGAGCTCTTCTCTCAAATCCCTCGTGCTCTCTGTCCCTCGTGCTCTCTCTGTTAGTCTCTCTCCCCGTGCTGTCTCTTTCTCTCCCTTGGGCTCTCCCGTTCGATCTATCTCATTCCTCTACCTCTCCTTCCCCCATTCCATCTCTATCGGATCCATAAAGAGCACTGTGTCTGTCCTGTAATGTGTGGTCTGTCCCATTGTTTTTTTGTTTTTTTTTACATGTTGGTCATTTAGCAGACGCTCCTATCCAGAGCGACTTAGTCAGTTCATTCCACTAGGTAGATAGGCCCCTGTGTGGTTGTTTATCACAGTAAAACGTTTATGTAACAGTTACTGCGAACGTTGTCTTGAATATTCTTTCAGTTTTCCTTTCTCCGTGTCTCTGCAGTTACTAGACTTCTAGACGAGTTAGGACATCTCACACACAGAAGAGATGGCATCAGTTTTAATGGAGTGCATATGCTCAAGATCAGTCAAGTCTTGTGTGTGTTCAGGTTTACCGCTCGGTTGGGTGGAGCCTGTCGCCATGGGAACCGTGCCCACACTGAGGAGGTGTACTGGCAAGAGGAACGTTCAAGAATTTTTTTTTTATATTTTTTTTAAACAATCCTTTTTCCTCTCTCCAAAACCGTTTAAATCTTCTTTTGTCCCCCTCCCTGCTCACAAACACCTGTTTTTAAAAGGTGAGCTGCGTTCAGGGGCCGGTGTTTTTGCTCAGTTAACGGGCCTTTTTTGGAGTTTGCTAGTGAAGAAATCTTTGGCTCTTACAAATATATGTGCTCAGGTTGTCAGCTCGTGACTAATGGTGACTCACCACAACACTGAAAACAACTAAGCTAGGATATAGGCCTATAGGAACATTGATCTGTGTGTGTCTGCACAGTATTAACCTCAGTCTCTCCTGTAGTCCAAGGTGAGCTATGACTCTCACTAGTTTTGATCGAACTCGATAGATATTCATTGATCCGTCCACACAAAAGGTGAAAAACCCATTTGATGTCTTCTTATCCAGTTCCTTGTGTCTCCGTCACATGAATGACACTCCAGAGAGAACACTGTCGACCTAGCCTTTTCTGTCGTTTTTGTTGAAGGAAATTAAACTGTCACTTAGCCCAAGTGGCCTAACCGGTCTTTCACCTCCCTCCTAACTTGTTTCCTTGGGCTTGTTCATGAAACTGTTTACCATTGTCAGTCGCCAGTTTCCATGGAGAAGCTAGGGAACGAAAGGAAGGGGATACATCCCAAATGGAGCCCTATTCCCTATATAGTGCACCACTTTAGACCAGAGCCCTATTCTCTATATAGTGCACTACTTTGGACCAGGGCCCTATTCCCTATATAGTGCACTACTTTAGACCAGAGCCCTATTCCCTATATAGTGCACTACTTTAGACCAGAGCCCTATTCCCTATATAGTGCACCCTTTAGACCAGGGCCCTATTCCCTATATAGTGCACCACTTTAGACCAGAGCCCTATTCTCTATATAGTGCACTACTTTGGACCAGGGCCCTATTCCCTATATAGTGCACTACTTTAGACCAGAGCCCTATTCCCTATATAGTGCACTACTTTAGACCAGAGCCCTATTCCCTATATAGTGCACCTACTTTTAGACCAGGGCCCTATCCCTATATAGTGCACCACTTTAGACCAGAGCCCTATTCTCTATATAGTGCACTACTTTGGACCAGGGCCCCATTCCCTATATAGTGCACTACTTTATACTACAGCCCTATTCCCTATATAGTGCACTACTTTATACTACAGCCCTATTCCCTATATAGTGCACTACTTTGAGTCCCGGTCAAAAGTAGTGCACTTTATAGGGAATGGTGTGCTCTTTGGGATGCAGCCATGGACTCTCACCAGCAAAACATGTTTTTTTAAATCTCGCTCGGCTCCCATTTCTGTGAGTATAATGAGCTAAGCTGATTGAAGCTGTACAGTTATTGAAACAGTAGCTTTAATGGGGTTGTTGTGCTAGACCTGCCGACACTGATTTTGAACATGTGTGTTTGCACAGTTCAATTGTGTCTGTGCTGTAGAAGAGGGGAACATCTGTGATCCGTTTCAGGAAGCTACATGTACAGTTGAAGACGGAAGTTTACATACACTTAGGTTGGAATCATTTAAACAGATTTTTCAACCACTCCACAAATGTCTTGTTAACAAACTATAGTTTTGGCAAGTCGGTTAGGACATCTACTTTGTGGATGACACAAGTCATTTTTCCAACAATTGTTTACAGACAGATTATTTCACTTATAATTCACTGTATCACACATCCAGTGGGTCAGAAGTTTACATACACTAAGTTGACTGTGCCTCGAAACAGCTTGGATAATTTCAGAAAATGATGTCATGGCTTTAGAAGCTTCTGATAGGCTAATTGACATCATTTGAGTCAATTGGAGGTGTACCTGTGGATGTATTTCAAGGCCTACCTTCAAACTCAGTGCCTCTTTGCTTGATATCATGGGAAAATCAAAAGAAATCAGCCAATACCTTGGGAGCAATTTCCAAACGCCTGAAGGTACCACGTTCATTTGTACAAACAATAGTATGCAAGTATAAACACCATGGGACCAGGTAGCTGGCATACCGCTCAGGAAGAAGACACATTCTGTCTTCTAGAGAGGAACGTACTTTGGTGCAAAAAGTGCAAATCAATCCCAGAACATCAAAGGACCTTGTGAAGATGCTGGTGGAAGCAGGTACAAAAGTATCTACATCCACAGTAAAACAAGTCCTATATTGACATAACCTGAAAGGCCCCTCAGCAAGGAAGAAGCCACTGCTCCAAAACCGCCATAAAAAAGCCAGACTACGGTTTGCAACTGCACATGGGGACAAAGACTTGTACTTTTTGGAGAAATGTCCTCTGGTCTGATGAAACAAAAATAGAACTGTTTGGCCATAATGCCCATCATTATGTTTGGAGGAAAAAGGGGGAGGCTTGCAAGCCGAAGAACACCATCCCAACCGTGCACTTCACAAAATAGATGGCATCATGAGGGAGGAACATTATGTGGATATATTGAAGCAACATCTCAAGACATCAGTCAGGAAGTTAAAGCTTGGTCACAAATGGGTCTTCCAAATGGACAATGACCCCAAGCAATCTTCCAAAGTTGTAGCAAAATTAAGGACAACAAAGTCAAGGTATTGGAGTGGCCATCACAAAGCCCTGACCTCAATCCTATAGAAAATTTGTGGGCAGAACTGAAAAAGAGTGTGCGAGCAAGGAGGCCTACGAACCTGACTCAATTACACCAGCTCTGTCAGGAGGAATGGGCCAAAATGCACCCAACTTATTGTGGGAAGCTTGTGGAAGGCTACCCAAAACATTTGACCCAAGTTAAACAATTTAAAGGCAATGCTACCAAATACTAATTGAGTGTATGTAAACCTCTGACCCACTGGGAATGTGATGAAAGAAATAAAAGCTGAAATAAATCATTCTGTCATTTCACATTCTTAAAATAAAGTGGTGATCCTAACTGACCTAAGACAGGGAATTTTTACTGGGATTAAATGTCAGGAATTGTGAAACTGAGTTCAAATGTATTTGGCTAAGGTGTATATAAACTTCCGACTTCAACTGTATGTCTCACTTCACTACTTCACAATGTTGTTGTTTTTTGGTTTATCAAAATATTTTTGGGAGGCAGAAATGCCTTCTGGAACATGTGATCTTTCACGTGCCTTAATAACAAACTTGTATGCCATCTGTAAATGCAAATAAAATAGTTAAATAATTAACGAGCCTAGTTGGTTTAGCCACAGAAAAAGACAGGATCCTTCCCGCTAGCCATGATTGGCTGAGATGGATGGGCTGGACATGCCGAGAGATGAGTTCTGATTGGTCTGCCATGTAGCATTCTCGTCTGTCTATAACATGAGCTGCTAAGTATGTGAGTCTAGCACGGCTTAAAAAAAACAAGTTAATAGCACTATCGACAAAGCTCAGTGAGAAAACGTTGTGATCGTGCCATGCTGTGACTCTCTCTGACTCTGAAAATGAATCAGACTAGTTGGAATTCCGAGTTGGATGACCGTTCAAATAGTTTTAAAATTATTTTCTCTGAGTTTAAAAAAAAGTTCCTAGTTTTGAACGTGGCATTAGAGTTGTGATTATGGTTAATTGTTTAGCTAGCTAGCTAGCTAGCTACATGTCTAAACAAAAATAACACTTTGCAAGTACCGTTTACAGCTTCTGTATCCTGTGCATTTTAAGAATGATCTTAGATTTTATTTGAAAGAGTGTGTGTGTGTGTTTACCAAAGACGGTAATGTGAACAACATGACCTGCACCAGTCAGCGGTGTGAAACGTCAGATTAGGATTAAGATATAGGCCAAGGACTAAATCAAGTGTATTTATACCTGGAGTGTTTCCTTATTGTAGGCTACTACTTTCAACACTTTTAGTCTTGAAATCTTTGGTTGTTTACTACACTACCTCGCTCACTCTGTTTAGCACATGGCCTCACATGTGAACACTTGAAGAGATGGGTGGGGCTGAAGGCTTAAGAGGGTGTGAACGATGCTGAATGGGCGTTGACAAAGAAGAGCTCTCTAGCAGGTGTACCAAAACATTCATCTCAAAAGTGGTGTTACAAGTTGATCAACTTTCAAAGCAGAATTACTTTCTCATTGTCCCTCAACTGCAATGTATGATATGACATGTTCTAGCTCTGAGTCTACTTAACCAATGTAATAAATAAATAAATAACAAATTCATATTTTGCTACATAGACCCAAATCCATGTGGTGGGTCACACTGTCGGTTGGTTGAATCCGTTTCACTTTGAGTGTTTTTATCTCTTGAGCAGTGCTCTGCTTCTCCCCCCACTCTTGCATTTCCCTCACACTGCGGATGTGGGTGTGCATACTCACTCACTTCTGCTTTCTCTCTGCTTTTCTACTGAATCCTCCGTCTCTCTCTCTCTCTCTCTCTCTCTCTCTTTCTTGTTCTCCCTCTCTCGGTCTGTCTCACTGTATCTATATTCTGTATTTATCTTTCTCTCGTTCGTTAGCTTGCTCTCTCTGGCCCTCTCTCGCTCTCTCTGCCCCTCTCTCTCTCTCAGCCCTGTTCTCTCGCTCTCTCTCTCTCTCTCTCTCAGCCCCTGCTCTCTCTCTCGCTCTCTCTCCTCAGCCCTGTCTCTCTCGCTCTCTCTCAGCCCTGTTCTCTCTCGTCTCTCTCAGCCCTGTTCCTCTCTCTCGCTCCTCTCTCAGCCCTGTTTCTCGCTCTCTCTCAGCCCTGTTCTCGCTCTCTTGCTCAGCCCTGTTCTCGCTCTCTCTCAGCCCTGTTCTCGCTCTCTCTCACGTCACGCTGCTCTCTCGTCTCTCTCTCAGCCCTGTTCTCGCTCTCTCTCAGCCCTGTTCTCTCTCTCAGCCCTTCCTTCTCTCTCAGCCCTGTTCTCTCTCTCAGCCCTGTTCTCTCTCTCAGCTCTGTCTCTCTCTCTCAGCCCTGTTCTCTCTCGCTCTTGCTCTCTCTTCTCTCTCGCTTCTCAGCCCTGTTCTCGCTCTCGCTCTTGCTCTCTCTCTCTCTCGCTCTCAGCCCTGTTCTCGCTCTCAGCCCTGTTCTCTCGCTCTCAGCCCTGTGCTCGCTCTCGCTCTCGCTCTCTCGCTCTCAGCCCTGTTCTCTCTCTCAGCCCTGTTCTCTCTCTCTCTCTATAAGGGTTAGGGTTAGTAAATCCTGTTAGTCGGCTCTCTCTCTCAGCACAGCAGATGGTGAGGGGAATCCCTTTCGTTCCCCGGGGGAATTAAGGAAAGATGAAGATACTTGGGTTCAATGTCCTCCAGCCCCATAGATACAGAACTACCAGGGGTGTATTCAGTCAGCGACGTGAAACCGTGGCAACTTCACAGATAGGAATAGAACAGACATGATTCCTTATTCTACCTGACAATCCAAATCTGTTTTAATCTACACCATTTCTATCTGCACATTTCTGCAACGGTCGTCCTGAACCGTTGCACTTTTCAACGACCTCATCACTGTGTGTTTCGATGTATCTCTGTGAGGTTGCCAGGTTTGAAAGGTCCTCCCTCCCCTCCCTCCCTCCGGTGTCATAGATACTGCTGCAGTGCCCTGGGCTCCGCTGAGTAATTCTTAGAATAAAAGGTTGTTGTCTGGCAACCGAACAAGTTTAACCCCAAGTAGCTTTTTGACAGTTTTTTTTCTTTTTTTCTTCTTTCTGTAAGTAGTCATTTCATGTCTGTACACCCTGTAGGTTTCTAGAGTGGTAGTCATCGAGGCTAGCTAGTCAGTTAGTCACACGGACTATCTCTAGGGCTTTTCTAGGCCACTCTGACCTAGGATCCGTCAAATGGCACCCTATTCGCTACCGTATGTAAATGCAGTCCCAGTCTACTTGACCACCGGTCAGTAAACCAGTGTATGTTGTACAGACCTGTTCTCGTTCACTACAGCCCATGTCTGCTGAACACGTGCCCCGTCACCCTGTCATTGTCCCGCTGTGCTGGAGTCTCCCATGGTGGTGCACAAAGCACATTCTGTCAACTTGGGTAATAGCCTAGCTACTATTGCATTAGCCTAGGACAGTTTCTCTTGGGGATGGGCCTGTAAGCCAACCATTTAGGTAATGGCCCTATCTGAAAGCCCTGTGTTTGTCTGTCAGTGCACTGTTATAAGCAGTGTGTGTGTGTGTAAATATGAATTGAATGGACTTGCGTGGAGCGGTATAGTCTCCTGTTCTAGTCTGATCTGTTCTGAATAATGAAAGCAGGCGCTGTGTGTGTCTCTGCCGTCTTATGTAACTGAAAGCCATAAGCTTCCTGGAGTGTTGACTTTGGTGTGTCCAGATGGTTTATTCACTGGGGCTCTGTGCCACATGAGACCGCAGGGCCGGCTGCGTTTACAGGGAGTGTGTGTGTGTGTGTGTGTGTGTGTGGAGAACCAGACCTCACCAGCAGCCCTACAGACGGCATACCATAGTTTTAGTTCAGTCAGACAGGACATTGAAAATTACAGGGCTTCCACAGGGAGGATAATGAATTCACTTTCTGTTCATCAAACCAACACTACACACACACCATAAATCTTCAGTAACCTTTTTTACAACTCTCAATAACCCCGATTTTTGGATCTAAACTGATCAGATTAAATAAGTCGTGTAGCAACAGCTAGGGCGTGAGTGAGGGAGTGTATTTGGCGACACACACCTGTTTTCCATTGGAACCAAAGCAACAGCTACTTCCTGCTAGAGACCAGGGGATACAACAGTTGTTGACAGTGACGTCAAATCGTACCCCCACTGTTCTCTCCTCTCCTGCTGCTACTGCTTAACCAGTTCTGACACCACGCTCGCTAGCCAACAGTCGTCATGGTGATTTGGAGGGGTGTTCACACTTTCCACATCGTCCGTCCGTCTGTCTGTAACATTCCTCTGCTGTTCCGTCCGTGGGGTTTGATATTTCACTTGCACGTTGTGACATTTGGTACGTTTCCTGTGTGGCAGAACTGAGATGATAATGCACTCTGCATGCAAGCTAGTCTGTTGGATCAATATGTTATTTTAGTGAGTTTGCTGTCCTCGTCTGGTCTGATAGCAGATCAATGTGTGCTCCAGCCAACTCCTCTGTTGTCATGCACAGATGTTTGTCATGACAACGATTGACAGTTGTCTAAAGCAGTTGACTTTTAGATGAAAAAATAAATAAAAAATGTGTTCAAAATTACACAATACAGAATTGAAATGACACATTATCCGTCATAACGATAGAAAACAAAATAGACTTTTGTACAAACAATATAACTATGTACATAGGCTACTGTCAGGAGGTCATAATTATGAGTGGACAAAATGAATCCTACACGGAGGAAGTAGTGGTTCACAATACAGTAACTTTACACAATACAGTAACTTTACACAATACAGTAACTTTACACAATACAATGACTTTACACAATACAGTAATGATATTCTCAGAAAATAAAACTAGGTCCATTGTGCCATGACGTTGGCCTGGGGGTAGGTTTATGATCCCACCCCCCCCCCCCTCCCCCCCCCCCATAAATATCGTTCTCCACTTCCCTCTCTTGACTCTCCTGAAGGACTCTTGACGAACATTTGTTACAACATATAGCAGTCTGGGAACATCACAACGGTTGCCGTGGGTGCCGGGGGAGGAACCCATTATTTCCGTAATCCAACCAGTTTGAAAATTATGCGTTGGTACTTAATGAATATGAAATGTCAGTTCAGGGTTGTCCATCTGAGACATTATTTTTGATGATACGACGACATAAACTGTATCTTGGAAAAGTTCTACGCAATTCTAGTTATCAGATTCACATGGAATTGTTATGCAATTGAATGTTTTTTAAGTATGGAAACTATTTGTGAAAGATTAAATGTAATTTTAGCTTCCAAACGAGAAATTGGGTTTTCATAAGGTTAGAGCTCTGCTCCATCAGTGCCCCTGTGAAGAGACATGGGTTATAAACTATGAAACATACCCTTCTCTCCCTCCACTATATAAGCCCTTTACGAAAATATAACTTTCTGTTCCGGGTACATTAGGGCGACGGTCCGATGTTAAAAGGGCTCAGATAATAACCTAACGAAATTAGCATCGTGATTCAATGTGAAGTTGACGATCGACACGCCAAACGGATGATTTTTGACCATACCAGCCAGAATATAGCATGAGCTTAAAGTATGGCAACTTGGTATGAACTTTGAACTCTTATTCACTAAAGAAGTGATGCCTCCTAGCCGTTGCGTTAGCAACCGCAGCTGTAAACGTGGGCTAGGAAAGGACGGACAAAGGAACTATTCTAACAAACTAGACGATACTACCAAGTATCCAGTCTACCAGAAGATCTCTGGTGGGCAACACGGCCAGCATCTATGACCAACCTACCGAAGCACAGCTCAGAGTAAATATTTATTGCATTCTCCTTTTTCAAATGGGCGGTAATTTAGAATGCATAAGATACTGTATTTACGATAGCATAGCTTCTCCCTTTGTTCCTCAGTCTTCCCGCTCTTTCACTCAAACCCAACCCCCTTTCCTTTGTGTAACCAGCAGTCATGTCGGCTCCGTCCACCAGGGACGTTTTCTGTATGACATAATATCCATTCTGTGTTTATGTAATTCTGTGTGATTATTTAGGTATTTAGTAAATAAATAATTAAACCAAAGTTTGTATTGCTGATTTCAACTTGTTAGCCAGGGTTCGTGAAGATAACCAAGAATTCTACGATGTTCAGATGAGACTAAACAAGGTGACGATTAATATTGATGTAAAAGACTACTAGGTCTTAGAGTATATTCGGAAGACAACAGCTCAATAAACATTCTTTCGTGGTGCCCCGACTTTCTAGTTAATTATCTACCTGATTAGCTTAATCAGGTAATATTAATTACAGAGAAATGATTTTATAGAATAGCATGTCATATCACTTAATCCGGCATAGCCAAAGACACGACAATTGTTTAGTGTCGAGTTGTTCACATTAGTTAGTATTACATAGTTGGCTACGTCTCATGCTTCAACTGTGGAAGCCAAGGCATTTAAAAAATGTAAAAATAATAAAATGTAATCACGGCCACTGATCGCTCTGTACGAATAATACCCTGAAAATATACTAATGGTGTTTTTTGAGGTGAGAAGATTGTAGGGGACAGTAAAGCACTGGGGAGGACCTATTCTGTACAGCCTGCTGTACATGGATAGAGATCTTATCTTTATCTGAGCCATTCTGGCGTCTGACCACAGCGCCGTCAAGGCTATCCCCAATTTTAAAGTAGTCCTTTTTCTTCATCTTTTGTGTTTTGGAAAAAGCGTAAACTTCATATTGGTGATTTACTAAAAAAAAAGTGTTTTATTTATTTTTTAAATGTCCTGAGCCAAATTAATCTATTTGTGATAAAGCTTCAAGCTATTTACAAACCATAGACAAGCCAATTTGAAGAATCCCCACCCAGTTCACTAATTTAAATCGGTGGAAGCCCTCAATGGCAGTGTCCATGCTAAAACGGGTTCTATCCATCTAGAGATCTGTCTCTATTGGTGAGCTGGAGCTTCACTTCTCCATCGCTGCTGTAGCCTACTTCCCCCTTTTTCCCCCTCCTTTCTTTGTTGCATGCTTCTCACTGACCCTGGGTTACTTTGCATACAAAACGCTGAGACACAGGTGAAGGGACTGCAGGAGAGTGGGAAGGAGGGGAGAAAGAGATTTGTGGAGAGGAAGAGAGACTTTAAGGCCCTGGCCTCTGGAATGTTTGGATGGCCATATCCCACAGGTTGACCCCTGCTTCGCTGACGTTCCAATGGCTCCAATCTGACTTGGATTAGGCCTCTCCCCCCCCTAGCCTGCCACTCTCCCCCCCC
>NW_019943218.1:76081-95971 GCF_002910315.2 Salvelinus sp. IW2-2015 | reverse complement strand
CCACTCGCCCCCAGCCTTCCCCCCCAGCCTGCCACTCCCCCCCAAGCCTGCACTCTTCCCCCCAAGCCTGCCACTCTCCCCCCCCAAGCCTGCCACTCTTCCCCCCCAAGCCTGCCACTCTTTCCCCCAAGCCTGCCACTCTTCCCCCCAAGCCTGCCACTCTCCCCCCCCAAGCCTGCCACTCTTTCCCCCCCCCAACCTGCCACTCTTCCCCCCCAAGCCTGCCACTCTCCCCCCCAAGCTGCCACCTCTTCCCCCCCAAGCCTGCCACTCTTCCCCCCCCCAAGCCTGCCACTCACCCCCCCTCAAGCCTGCCTTTCTGCAGAGGTGGTATCGAATTAGATGCATGCACTTGCAGCGCACACGTATCTATCGAGTGTTTGCACACATATGCAGTATAGGCTACATGCGAACACACAGGTAGAGGGAGTCACTCACTGCTACAGCTCCTGTGGTGGTGTTAGATTGTAGAGCTACAATCTAAATGGTGTTCACTCTCACCTGCAGGGCTGGTATCTGGACCCTGTTTACACATGTCTGTGCATAAACACACTCTGTGTCTGTACGTAACTCTCTCTTCGTGCCGTCTCTCTCTCGCCTCTGTAACGAGGTTGCTACGTCCTGTTTGGTACTTCCGCCGCATCAGTGGTTAGCAGGTTTCTGAAGACTGATATTGCCATTAGCAACGATTTGACACATAAGGTAAACACCAGAGCAGCAGATCAGATGACAGTCCTCCTGAAATGAGGAAGCTAGTCTGGATGGAATCATTGTTGCTTTGTGTAACGGTAGTTCAGACGAAAGCACCTACTGTACTTTCGTTATTAGGGGTCAGTCCAATAGAGAGAAAAAGCCCCAGGCCTGTCTTTGTTTTCACACACCGGCCCACAAAAGGCTCTTTGTTTTGCAGAATTGCAGTCACACATTCATTATGAGTATTGGGAATAACACACACATGGGAATTGGCCGACTATGCATGGGTTATTTGTGCACACGTTTTGTCTTGGCCACACAGAAGTACCCTGAATCCCGTAGAAGTAGCCTGTAATCAGCTGCCGTAGCTACACTCGTCTCCTTGTACTTTTCAAGTGTTTCTGGCAGAGACGTAAGACTGGGACTTGAGCAACGGCACGTTGAGTCCCGGCCCTGAAGGATTCAAGCCTGTCGTGATTGGAACTGTCTTTTTAGTTGAGTCTCTCTCCATCTCTTTCTCTCTCTCTCTCTTTCTCTCTCTCTCTCTTTCTCTCTCTCTCTCTTTCTTTCTCACTCCATCTTTCTTTCTCACTCCATCTCGTTCTTTCTCACTCCATCTCTTTCTTTCTCACTCCATCTCTGTTCAGGGTTTTTTTCTTCTGATATATATATATATATATATTTTGTGGTGCTCTTTCACTCCCTTTGTCCATGTCCTCACTCTGGTATTATCTCCCCTCTGTTATTCATTCACTTCATCCCTCCCTCTCTCTCTACCCCGTGATGATTCACTACCTGATATATGTGGGCGTAAGTAATTATCTCTCTGACACACACACACACACACACACACACACACACACACACACACACACACACACACACACACACACACACACACACACACACACACACACACAAAGAGGCCCCGGTTCCCTCTTTCCTTGGATTTCAGTGTGGTGTTGAGGGGTGAGCGGATTGTGTGAAGTTTCTTGGCTGTGGGATCGAGAGTAAATCACATCTGACGTATTTGGACTTCGACACTGTTTCTCTTTTAATCATGGACACGGACAGAGAAACACACACACACACACTCACACACACACACACCTTCTCACACACACACAGCTTCTCACACACACCTACTTCAATCCGACACTGATGCGCATGCAAAGACGGAGAAACATGCACTTGTTATTTTTTTAAGGTCGATTTTGGTTTCGGTTATAAAAACAAATCACGGTTTTCGGTGGAGATTTATTTTAACCATTTAAATGCATTATGTGGGTTGAATGCTGTAACAACACAGACTTAAACCATTAATACAAGTATGATGGTAGTTACTGTCCATTACTGCTTATCACTTATTAACCATAATTTATTCACATTCATTTACTTTAACAAAATATTTCAGTTGTGTTTATGACATGGGCTTGATCTGATTTGTTTCTAGAGAAACTACAACTCCCTACTACATGGCACAGTTTGGGCTTGATCTGATTTGTCTCTAGAGAAACTGCGCATGAGAAACACAAACAAAATATAATTGAACCGACGTTGGTCAATTAGTTTGAATCATTGAACACACACACACACACACACACACACACACACACACACATTGTAAACATATATGGATGTCTGAACTTTTTGTTACTTAAAGTAGCTACAAATATTCTAATTTATTCAACTTAAAATAAATGGTTTCAACGGTATTGATTACTGAAAAACCATCCTATTTTCAAATACCCCGGTAAATGTATACAGGGCATTCGGAAAGTATTCAGACCCCTTGACTTTTTTGTCACGTTACAGCCTTGTTCCAGAATTTATTAAATCGTTTTCCCCCCTCAATCTACACACAATACCCCATAATGACATCACAATACCCCATAATGACATCACAATACCCCATAATGACAAAGCAAAAACAGGTTTTTAGAAAATATTGCAAATGTATTAATGATTAAAAACGGATCACATTTACATATGTTTTCAGACCTTTTACTCAGTACTTTGTTGAAGCACCTTTGGCAGCGATTACAGCCTCGAGTCTTCTTGGTTATGACGCTACAGATGGGAGACCTCAGACGTGACGCTTGGCATTCAGGCCAAAGAGTTCTATCTTTTTATCAGACCAGAGAATCTTGTTTCTCATGTTCTGGGAGTCCAAGCGGGCTGTCATGTGCTTTTTACTGAGTGGCTTCCATCTGGCCACTCTACCATAAAGGCCTGATTGGTGGAGTGCTGCAGAGATGGGAGAAGCTTCCAGAAGGGCAGCCATCTCCACAGAGGAACTCTGGAGCTCTGTCAGAGTGACCATTGGGTTCTTGGTCACCTCCCTGACCAAGGCCCTTCTCTCCTGGCTGGGCGGCCAGCTCTAGGAAGAGTCTTGGTGGTTCCAAACTTCTTCCATTTAAGAATTATGGAGGCCACGGTGTTCTCGGGGACCTGCGATGCTGCAGATCTGTGCCTCGACACAATCCTGTTTCGGAGCGCTACGGACAATTCCTTCGACCTCATGGCTTGGTTTTTACTCTGACATGTACTGTCAACTGTAGGACCTTTTATAGACAGGTGTGTGCCTTTCCAAATCTTGTCCAATCAATTGAATGTACCACCGGTGGACTCCAATCAAGTTGTAGAAACATCTCAAGGATGATTAATGGAAACAGGGTGCACCTGAGCTAAATTTCGAGTCTCATAGCAAAAGGTCTGAATACTTATGTAAATGTATAAATTTGCAAAAAGTTCTAAACCTGTTTTTGATTTGTCATTATGGGGTATTGTGATGTCATTATGGGGTATTGTGATGTCATTATGGTGTATTTTGAGCTAAAGAAATGAATTTTAATAAATTTTAGGATAAGGCTGTAGCGTAACCAAATGTGAAGGGGTCTGAATACTTTCCCAATTCACTGTGTATGGTTTACCTCCCAAGCCTAATTGTCACATGAATGAAGAATAGTCATGTTCCTTCTATTCATGTGCTGACCTGCATCCTCTTCCATTATCCAGTCATTTCAATGAAGCCGCTACTGTTCACATTTGAACATGAGGTCGTTTTGGTCCAGTAACTTGACTGGCTACGTAACTCCCTCATCTCTCTCTGGCTTGTAGTCAGTGGTGTAATATGAGACGGGGTCTGGTCTTTGTGTGGTGAGGTGACACAGACAAGGCCCCCCTCTTACCTCATGCATTAGGTGTTCATCATATCAGTACCAAGGCTGATTTTCCATAAAGGTTTGCGCCCTTTTTTTAGTGCCCACGTTTTGACTGCTAGGGGTCAGGAGGTCAACGCCTCTCAGAGACAAGAGTGATTTCAGTCCCCTTGTTTTTTTTTGTTACACCCGTCCACCTATAATTCGTTTTTCTAATTATGAACCCATTGTAAACGAATAGTTTAGAATAACAGTTAGACTTTGACTGTTGTTTAACAAGGCTATGTAATTGAATTAGCATTGTGGATGGTCTAGACGTGCTGCTGTGTGAATGTTTTTTTTGTTTCAGAGCGAGCGAAAAGGTTTTGAGCCAACCTAGCTGATCTGTCAGGTTGATTTCCCCCCTAGTCTGTTAGGGGGTTTGAGGGCCAGTCATATGTGACCTTGGTGTTGAGTCATCACAATATCTGCTTCATCACCATGGTTACGCAGTATGGGGTCATGCAAGGTCAAGCTGAGCTTTTTAAAGTGCCTATTGATTGGTCTGGTTACATGCTAGCCTTGTGTGTGTTTAAAAACAAACAAAGGGCCCAAGGCTGTGTTTCTACTAGGCTGACATGGAATTGTTTTAAGAAGGTCATTCCAAGGATCATTTGATTTAAGAATTTTAGGACCTTTAAGTATCTAGGAAAAACAATAATACATATATACAAAATATTTGATGAAACATTGAATTTGGCCTTACTTCCATTGTGACTTCTATTAGCCCATAAAAACACATTGCATTATATATTCATTAATGGAACAACGGATAGTAGAACATTTTAATAAAAAGAAAGTTTGTTTTTTCATGTCTGTCCTATAACTGAAATAATAAGAAAGTTCAGGATGTATACGGTGCATTCAGAAACTATTCAGACCCCTTGACTTTTTCCACATTTTGCTACATTACAGCCTTGTTCTAAAATTGATTTAAATGAACAAAAATCCTCAAAACAGGTTTTTACATATTTTTGTGAATGTATTAAAAATACATAACTGAAATATCACATTTACATCAGTTTTCAGACCCTTTAATCAGACCTTTGTTGAAGCACTTTTGGCAGCGATTAAAGCCTTGAGCCTTGGGAACACCTGTATTTGGGGAGTTTCTCCCATTTGCTTCTCTGCAGATCCTCTCAAGCTCTCTCAGGTGGGATGGGCAGTGTCGCTGCACCTCTATTTTCAGGTCTCTCCAGAGATGTTAGATCGGGTTCAAGTCCGGGCTCTGGATAGGCCACAAGGACATTCAGAGACTTGTCCCGAAGCCACTCCTGCGTTGTCTTGGCTGTGTACTTAGGGTCATTGTCCTGTTGAAAGGTGAACCTTCGCCTCAGTCTGAAGTCCTGAGTGCTCTGGAGCAAGTTTTCATTAAGGACCTCTATGTACTTTGCTCCGTTCATCTTTCCCTGACTAGTCTCCCAGTCCCTGCTCCTGAAAAACATCCCCACAGAATGATGCTTCCACCACCATGCTTCACCGTAGGGATGGTGCCAAGTTTCTTCTAGATGTGACGCTTGACATTCAGGCCAAAGAGTTCAATCTTGGTTTCATCAGACCAGAGAATCTTGTTTCTCATGGTCTGAGAGTCCTCCATGCGGGCTGTCATGTGCCTTTTTTACTGAGTTGCTTCGTTCTGGCCACTCTACCATAAAGGCCTGATTGGTGGAGTGTTGCAGAGATGGTCGTCTTTCTGGAAGGTTCTCCCATCTCCGCAGAGGAACTCTGGAGCTTTGTCGGAGAGACCATTTGGGTTCTTGGTCACCTCCCTGACCAAGGCCTTTCCTCCCCGTTTGGCCGGGCGGCCAGCTCTAGGAGAGTCTTAGTGGTTCCAAACTTCTTCCATTTAAGAATGATGGAGGCCACTGTGTTCTTGGACCTTTAATTCTGCAGAAATGTTTTGGTACCCTTCCCCAGATCTGTGCGTCGACACAATCCTGTCTCGGAGCGCTACGGACAATTCCTTCGCTTGGTTTTTGCTCTGACATGCACTGTCAACTTTGGGACCTTATATAGACAGGTGTGTGTTCCTTTCAAAATCATGTCCAATCAATTGAATTTACAACAGGTGGACTCCAAGTTGAATAAACATCTCAAGGATGATCAATGGAAACAGGATGCACCTGAGCTCAATTTCGAGTATTGTAGCAAACGGTCTGAATACTTATGTAAATAATATATATTTTTTTTTTATACATTTGCAAAACAATTTAAAAACCTGCTTTCACTTTGTCATTATGGGGTATTGTGTGTGGATTGATGAGGAATTTTGTTTTATTTAATCCATTTCAGAATAATAAGTCAATGGGTCTGAAACTCTGAATTCTTTCAGAATGCACTATGTGTATGTATGTATGTATGTATGTATTTTTTTTTTAATTACCCCTTTTTTAAAAACATTTTTTTAATGGGAACTAAAGTACCTCCATGTAACTGGTACCGGGCTACCTTCAGACGAGTCTTGAGGCTTGTGTTCTTCCTAGAGGAAGAAGATGTCTGTGAAAGCATTTCACAGTAAGCTGTTGTATTTGACGCATGTGACAAATACATTTTTATTTGAGTTTCACCTTTTTTGACGGTTGGGGTCATATTAATGTGTATCCACAACTGTTGGGATAGAAGTTGTCTGAAGTCCGTACCGCCGATCTGTACCGCCGATCTGAAGTCCGTACCGCCGAAGTCCTCTAGCTTTGAGCAGACATATTTTTTTGATTGGTCATGTTGGCGAGTAGCGACTCCCATTTTTAAAAACTCAATAATTTAATTCTCTGGTCTCCATGGGAACCCTGTTATTACAAATGACTTGGGCTTATTTCTACTGTGTTGCCTCGGCTAGTTGGCCGCCTCCTCTCTCCAGCTCTGCTCTGGAATGCCAGCCGGACGCAGGACATTTCAATACCCGCTGTCAGCACAGCCAGCTCCAATTCCTCAAAAAATGAAGCTTTTCCCACGTGTACGATCGTTAGATAGCAGCTGTGTCAGTTGTTCGTTATCGCAATTGGGCTGGGGAAAGGCCTAAAACTGCCTCGGACATCTCGGCTACAGATGGGAGGCCTCAGTTTTGAGTGGGACTTGGACAATGTGTGTGTGTGTGTGTGTGTGTGTGTGTGTGTGTGTGTGTGGGAGGGAGAAGTGTATAGGGGTTGCGAGTTAGTTTGTTCCGAAACACTTCTTTGCCAAATCAAACAGCAGGACAAAAGCTCTGGAGTGTGAGAGCGGAGTGTCGGGAATAGGACTTGGAGGGGAGAGGAGTAAGAAGGGGGGGAGGAAGAGAGAGGRGRGAGKRSGGGGGGRGGGGARKAGRGGASGGGGGGGGGGGGGTAGAAGATGGGAGGAGGGGTTTCTTCAGGGGAGAGTGCAGGGTCTCCGAGCACACAGGATCAACACTCCACTCCCCCCTCCATTGTTCACCCAGCCCCACTCTAGCAGTAAGACAATGGAGACAAAGGGAGCGCTCTCAGCATAGCGACTGTATATACAGTACCAGTTAAAAGTTTGGACACACCTACTCATTCAAGGGTTTTTCTTTATTTTCACTATTTTATACATTGTAGAAAGACAAACTATGAAGTAACACATATGGAATGATGTAGTAACTAGAAAAGTGTTAAACAAATCAAAATAGATTTTTAGATTCTTCGAAGTAGCCACCCTTTGCCTTGACACTTTTGCACACTCTTGGCATTCTCTCAACCAGCTTCACCTGGAATGATTTTCCAACGGTCTCGAAGAAGTTATCATATGCTGAGCACTTGTTGGCAGCTTTTCCTTCACTCTGCGGTCCAACTCATCCCAAACCATCTCAATTTGGTTGAGGTCGGGGGATTGTGAAAGCCAGGTCATCTGATGCAGCACTCAATCACTCTCCTTCTTGGTCAAATAGCCCTTACACAGCCTGGAGGTGTGTTGGGTCATTGTCCTGTTGAAAAACAAATGATAGTCCCACTAAGCGCAAACCAAATGGCATTGCGTATCGATGCCAAATGCTGTGGTAGCCATGCTGGTTAAGTTTGCCTTGAATTCTAAATAAATCACAGACGTTGTGGGGGTGCTTAGCTGGTAACACTATTACACCTCCTCCATGCTTCACGGTGGGAACCACACATGCAGAGATCATCCATTGACCTACTCTGTGTCTCACAAAGACACGGCGGTTGGATCCAAATATCTCAAATTTGAACTCCTCAGACCAAAGGACAGATTTCCACCGGTCTAATGTCCATTGCTTGTGTTTCTTGGCCCAAGAAAGTCTCTTCTTATCATTTGTGTCCTTTAGTAGTGGTTTCTTTGCAGCAATTTGACCATGAAGGTTTGATTCACGCAGTCTCCTCTGAACAGTTGATGTTGAGATGTGTCTGTTACTTGAACTCTGAATGATTTATTTGGCCTGCAATCTGAGGTGCAGGTAACTCTAATGAACTTATCCTCTGCAGCAGAGGTAACTCTTGGTCTTCCTTTCCAGTGGCGGATCTCATGAGAGCCAGTTTCATCATAGTGCTTGATGGTTTTTGCAACTGCACTTGAAGAAACCTTCTTGGTATTTTCCGATTGACTGACCTTCATGTCTTAAAGTAATGATGGACTGTCGTTTCTCTTTGCTTATTTGAGCTGTTCTTGCCATAATATGGACTTAGCCCTATTTGGTAAAATACCATCTTCTGGATACCACCCCTACCTTGTCACAACACAACTGATTGGCTCAAACCCATTAAGAAGGAAGGAAAATCCACAAATTAACTTTTTTTTAGAAGACACACCTGTTAAGCGGCTTGAGAGAATGCCAAGAGTGTGCAAAGCTGTCATCAAGGCAAAGGGTGGCTACTTTGAAGAATCTTAAATATAACATATATTTTGATTTGTTTAACACTTTTTTTTTTTGTGTGTGTGTGTTGGTTACCACATGATTCCATATGTTATATCATAGTTTGATGTCTTCACTATTATTCTACAACGTAGAAAATAGTACAAATAAAGAAGAACCCTGGAATGAGTAGTGTCAACTTTTGACTGTTAACGTTGTTGTATATACACTACCTTTCAAAGTTTTAGGGTTACTTAGAAATGTCCTTGTTTTTGAAAGAAAATCACTTTTTTTTTGTCCATTAAAATAACATCAAATTGATCAGAAATACAGTGTAGACATTGTTAAATGTTATAAATGACTATTGTAGCTGGAAACGGCAGATTTTTTTTTTTATGGGATATCTACATAGGCGTACAGAGGTCCATTATCAGCAACCATCACTCCTGTGTTTCAATGGTTTGTTATTTTGTTAGCTAATCCAAGTTTCTCATCAAGCGTTGCAAAGAAAAAGCCATTTCTCAGACTGGCCAATGAAAAGAAAAGATTAAGATTGGCAAAAGAACACAGACACTGGACAGAGGAACTCTGCCTAGAAGGCCAGCATCCCGGAGTCACCTCTTCACTGTTGACTTTGAGACTGGTGTTTTGCGGGTACTATTTAATGAAGCTGCCAGTTGAGGACTTGTGAGGCGTCTGTTTCTCAAACTAGACACTCTAATGTACTTGTCCTCTTGCTCAGTTGTGCACCGGAGCCTCCCACTTCTCTTCTAGTCTGGTTAGAGCCAGTTTGCGCTGTTCTGTGAAGGGAGTAGTACACAGCGTTGTACGAGATATTCAGTTTCTTGGCAATTTCTCAAAGTCCTTTCTATCTTGCCATTTTGAGCCTGTAATCGAACCCACAAATGCTGATGCTCCAGATACTCAACTAGTCTAAAGAAGGACAGTTTTATTGCTTCTTTAATCAGAACAACAGTTTTCAGCTGTGCTAACATAATTGCAAAAGGGTTTTCTAATGATCAATTAGCCTTTTTAAAATGGTAAACTTGGATTAGCTAGTACAACGTGCCATTGGAACACAGGAGTGATGGTTGCTGATAATGGGCCTCTGTATGCCTATGTAGATATTCCATTAAAAATCAGCCGTTTCCATCCACAATAGTCATTTACAATATTTAACAATGTCTACACTGTATTTCTGATCAATTTGATGTTACTTTAATGGACAAAAAAATGCTATTTTAATAAAATAAATATTTTAAAAAAGGACATTTTTGAAGTGACCCCAAACTTTTGAACGGTAGGGTATATAGGCAGGAGATACTCCTAAGAGCCATTGTAAGGTCTCACACCCACTTGCATAGCTATTGTATGAACATGTACACTCTTCCCTGGTTACTGTATACACACAGTGTACTACACATACTCATATAGGCTAACCCTAGTGCCATCAGCTACTGGGTGAATCACAAGACACACACACACACACACAGACACACAGACACACAGTCAGGATTTTGGGTTCCGCTGGAATGTTGGCGTCCATTTTAGTGGAGCATGTGAAACTGTTATTTTGGTGAGCATAATGAAACCCCTTATCAGTGGTGTAAAAATACTTCAAAGTACTACTTAAGTAGATTTTTAGGGGGAGTATCTGTACTTTACCTCACTATTTATATTTTTGGCAACTTTTACTTCACTACATTCCTAAAGAAGATGTATGTAGTTTCTACTCCATGCGTTTTCCCTGACACCCAAAGGTACTCATTACATTTTGAATGCTTAGCAGGACAGGAAAATGGTCTAATTCACACGCATGTATCAAGAGAACATCCTTTACTGTCTCTGATCTGGTGGACTCACTAAACACATGCTTCGTTTGTAAGTGATGTCTGAGTGTTTTATTGTGCCCCTGGCTAGCCATAAACAATAAACATTTACCTAGACCACCGTGCTGTCTGGTTTGCGTTAATTTAAGGAATTTGAAATGATTTTTATTTTTTGATACTGAAGTATATTTTAGAAATTACATTTACTTTTGATATTTAAGTATATTTAAAACCAAATACTTTTCTAATTTTACCCGAGTAGGATTTTACTGGGAGACTGATGGTGCGAAAAGGAGACAAATGCTGGAGAGAGGAAAAGGGAGAGGACTTGGATGAGAGTAGGATAGAGGGAGGGAGAATGTTGAGAGACAGTTGACCGGGGCTTGCTTCCTTCCTTCCTTCCTTCCTTCCTTCCTTCCTTCCTTCCTTCCTTCCTTCCTTCCTTCCTTCCGTCTTCTCCTTCCTTCCTTCCTTCCTTCCTTCCTTCCTTTCCTTCCTTCCTTCCTTCCTCCTTCCTTCTCTTCCTTCCTTCCTTCCTTTCCTTCCTTCCTTCCTTCCGTTCCTTCCTCTTCCTTCCTTCCTTCCTTCCTTCCTCCTTCCTTCCTTCCATCCGTCTTCCTTCCTTCCTTCCTTCCTTCCTTCCATCCTTCCATTCTGTCAAGGTGCTGCAGCTGCGAAGCAGGCTATTGGGCCTATATTTGGAAAGCCCAGATTGTGTCTGTGCCCCCAATGGACCCACGGCCTTGGAGTCCTGTCTGCCAGGATCTGTCAGTGGAATCTCAGCGTCTTTTGAGCTCTCTTGTTCATGTTTGGCCAATGCTTGGAAAAGGGAAAGGTTTTTCACTACTCTGGTTCAGATACATTCATATTGCTGATGAAGAATCCAAAATATAAACTATGACTGCTGGCAATGCCAACAAACCGTGTGTGTGTGTGTTGCTGCGTGTTGTGTGGCTGTTTGCCTGTGTGTGTGTGTGTGTGGTGTGTGGTGTGGCTGTTTTGCTCTGTGTGTGTGTGTGTGTGTGTGTGTGTGTGTGTGTGTGTGGCTGTTTTGCTCTGTGTGTGTGTGTGTGTGTGTGTGTGTGTGGCTGTTTTGCTCTGTGTGTGTGTGTGTGTGTTGCTGCGTGTGTGTGGCTGTTTTGCTCTGTGTGTGTGTTGTGTGTGTGGTGTGTGTGTGTGGCTGTGTGCTGGTCTGACGAGCCGTTCAATTAATTGATCCTTTGTCTCAGGTCAGTATCATTGATGTGTGATTGGTCCTTTTTTGTTTCTCATGCAATATTATTGACTGTGATTGGTTGCCGTTGTCGATTTATACCAGTGTTATTACCCTGTGATGGTCCTTCTTGTTTCAGACCTTCTAAGAACCGTCTGTGCGAGCTGCCAGAGGAGCTGTGGCCAGTTCATCTCCTTGGAGTCGCTCAGCTTGTACCACAACTGTGTTCGCTCCCTCACCCCCGACCTCTGTCCACCTACAGGCTCTCACCTACCTCAAACCTCAGGTAAATCCCTTTTCCTTGCACTCCTTCAGTTGCCTGTCACAGCGTCCGTGTATTGCTATTCATAAATGTTCTGTGTGTGTCCGTCCCTTGGCAGCCGTAAACCTCCTCTCCAGGCCTGCCCCCCTCGAATGTGTCAGCTCCCCCTCCTGAGAGTCCGATCGTCAGCAACAACAAGCTGTCGGCCCCTGCCCACCTCCATACATACCCTCACACACCTCCGACAGCTGGCGTAGTAGTAATACACACCCACACCTCAGGTTGCCCTCTGACCACTGCCTCAGGTACCCACTTCCCCACTGCCTCAGGGTTGCCCACACCTCAGGATACCCACACCTCAGGATACCCACTACCTCAGGTTACCCACTGCCTTAGGTGCCCACACCTCAGGATACCCACTACCCCACTGCCTCAGGTTGCCCTCTGACCCACTACCCAGGCTGCCCACTGCCTCAGGCTGCCCACTGCCTCAGGTTGCCCACTGCCTCAGGTTGCCCACTGCCTCAGGTTGCCCACTGCCCTCAGGTTGCCCACTGCCTCAGGTGTTGCCCACTGCCTCAGGTTGCCCTCTGACCCACTGCCTCAGGTTGCCCACTGCCTCAGGTGCCCACTGCCTCAGGTTACCCACTGCCTCAGGTTACCCACTGTCCCCACTGGCCTCAGGGTTGCCCAGCTGCTCAGTTCCCCACTTCCCCACTGCCTCAGGTTGCCCACTGCCCCACTTCCCCACTGCCTCAGGTTGCCCACTGTCCCACTGCCTCAGGTTACCCACTGCACCCCACTTCCCCACTGCCTCGGGTTACCCACTTCCCCACTGCCTCAGGTTACCCACTTCCCCACTGCCTCAGGTTACCCACTTCCCACTGCCTCAGGTTACCCACTTCCCCACTGCCTCAGGTTACCCACTTGCCCACTGCCTCAGGTTCCCCACCTCTTCAGGTTACCCACTTCCCCACTGCCTCAGGTTACCCACCTCTTCAGGTTACCCACTTCCCCGCTTGCCTAGGTTACCCACCTCTTCAGGTTACCCACTTCCCCACTGCCTTCAGGTTACCCACCTCTTCAGGTTACCCACTTCCCCACTGCCTCAGGTTACCCACCTCTTCAGGTGACCCACTCCCCACTGCCTCAGGTTCCCCATTGCCTCAGTTCTCCCACTGCCTCAGGTCCCCACTGCCTCAGGTTCCCCACTGCCTCAGTTCCCCACTGCCTCAGGTTACCCACCTCTTCAGGTTACCCACTGCCTCAGGTTGCCCACTGCCCACTGCACAGGGCTGTCTGTTTTCTCTAGGTATCTGTCACTATGTCTCTCTCTCTCTGCTCTAGTTATCTCTCTTACAGTCTGTTACTCTGGTCATGTTTACTTTAGGTTCTCTATCTGTTCCCCTCTTCTCTCTGTCCTGTCGTCTATCTTTCCTCTCTCTACCCTCACTGGCTGGCTCAGTCCTGTCTGTCTCGCTCTTCATCTTACAAGTCCTGTCTGTCTTCCTCTCTCTCGCTGTCTTCCTCTCTCTCGCTGTCTTCCTCTCTCTCGCTGTCTTCCTCTCTCTCGCTGTCTTCCTCTCTCTCGCTGTCCTGGCTGGCTATCTTTACGCTCTCTACCCTCACTGGCTGGCTCACAGTCCTGTCTGTCCTTCCCTCCCACCACCCATATTTCTAACATACTGCATCTCCCCTCTGACCTATCGCCCCTTTTCCCTTCTTTACCTTCTCTCTCTCACGTTCTTTCTCTTTACCTTCTTTCTTGCATAGTCTTTGGGGTATAGCCAAGGCCTGGGTTGCCGTTAGTAACTTTTGATGAATTGGTTTTCCTCTGTCCTGTAGGATGTGAGTTGTAATGGCCTGCAGTGTTTGCCTGTGGAGTTGGGTCAGTTGGAGTGTCTGAGAGACCTCAACTTGAGGCGGAACCAGCTCACCACGCTGCCAGAAGGTGAGAGAGACACACACACACACCTGACCTTTTGACCCCTACGTACACCTTAAGTGGTATTCAAACTTTTTCAGCAGGTCTGTGTTTTTCTCAAAAATTTCTCGCGATCCCACCCCCGAATCGAATGACACGATCTTAAAGGGATAGTCCACCCCCCAGAAAAAGAAAAAAAAATCATAACTCATATCAATTTGGTGAGAAGCCGATCGTCTCTCAGTGGGTAAAATACAATTCTCCCCCGCCGTGATTTCACTTCTAAGTGGTCCGTCAGTGAATTCAGGAAATCCTGAAGGAACGCGTCATAGCCACATGGTTCTCGTCACTGGAGATGAGGGGTAATACACGATCACATTTCATAAAGCTTTTTAAAACGGTTACCTCCAGTCCAGATCTCCACATCAGCCAATAGATGGTATGGCCGTACTTGTATAGAAAACATCCATATTTTTTTTTTAAATATATCGTCATGACAAAATTATATATTTAGCTCAGACGTGGTCAATCTAAACAGCGTACAAAATTATTAAGTACTATCTCGCAATGCGCCCTGTGTGTCTGTGGGAAAGGGCTGTTGTTGTCATAGCAACGTACTCTGCATCGCTCTGGACAGAGGTGAACTGAAAGTTCGAACTCTGTGAGATTCCTAAATGGATAGGGCAGTTTGTTTACCGCTAACTAGCTACTTCACATGCTGATATTGACTTAGGTATTATTGTGTGTAGCTAGCTAGCCAGCTATCCCAGAGGGAGAACATTGCATCGTGGGTTTTCTAGTTGACTTGAGCAACAAAAGAGCTCCACAAGAATTTCAGCGTGTCGCTACCAACAACCTTGTTCACAGGAAATATTGTTTTCACAATATTAGTGTTTAACGTTTATTAATCATAGGAATTCGTGGATTATACCTTTACAATCTGTACATTGTTACATCGACAAATAACCTTCAATTCATTACACATTCATCTCTTATCAAAATGAAAAGAAACCAATAATACATTTACTCTATAAAATGTTTTTTTCTAATTTTATATTTATCAAAAATGTTTGTATATTATCCCAAAATTATAATCTGTATTTTTTATTTTTATTTCTAAAGCAATTTGGCTGCAGTTTACCCTCAACCGCACTAGGGGTTGTTACCCCGACTCTCTGTGTGTCAACGTGTCCCTGCCCTCTACAGCTTTATCCCTCTATACCACTAAGCTACTTTGGTACCTAATCTTATTATTGACCCTAGCACTAGATCCTGGACCTGTCTGTAATGCACCAATGAGACTGTCATCCGTTCTTCCCTATATAAAACCTCATTTATACCGTACCACGCAATGCAGGAAGCAAAATAGCGATCCTATTTACTTGTCGAATTGTGGAACTGTACACATCTGCATATTTTGGCTACACAGCCATGCAAAATGGTGATTATGGTGCAGCTATGTGTTGTTGCGTACTGCACGTGATACTTTTGGTCACGTGGTGTATCTGGACACCTGCTCGTCAAACATCTCACTCTAAAATCATGGGAATTAATATGGAGTTTGTCCCCCCCCCCCCCCCCACCCCTTTTTTGCTGCTAAACAGCGTCCACTCTTCTGGGAAGGCTTTCCACTAGATGACTGAACATTGCTGCATATAAACAGCGTCCACCTCTTCTGGGAAGGCCTTTCACTAGATGGACTGAACATTCTGCTATAACAGCGTCCACTCTCTGGAAGGCTTTTCCACTAGATGACTGAACATTGCCTGCTTATAACAGCGTCCATTCTTCTGGAAGGCCTTTCCACTAGATACTGACACATTGAAGCTGCTATAACAGCCGTCCACTCTTCTGGGAAGGCTTTCCACTTAGATGACTGAACATGACTGCTATAAAACAGCGCTCCCACTCTTCTGGGAAGCTTTCCACTAGATGACTGAGCATTGCTGCTTATACAGCGTCCACTTCTTCTGGAAGGCTTTCCACTAGATACTGAACATTGCTGCTCATAACAGCGTCCACTCTTTCTGGGAAAGGCTTTCTCCACTAGACTGACTGAACATTGCTGCTATATAACAGCGTCCACTCTTCTGGGAAGGCTTTCCACTAGATGACTGAACATTGCTGCCTATAAAAGCGTCCACTCTTCTGGCGAAGGCTTTCCACTAGATGACTGAACATCTGCTGCATCATAACAGCGTCCACTCTTCTGGAAGGCTTTCCATAGATGACTGAACATTGCTGCTTAACAGCGTCCACTCTCTGGGAAGGCTTTCCACTAGATGACTGAACATTGCTGCTATAACAGCGTCCACTCTTCTGGGAAGGCTTTCCACAGATGACGACATTGCTGCATAACAGCGTCCATTCTTCTCGGAAGGCTTTCCACTAGATGACTGAAACCTTGCGCTTATAACAGCGGTCCACTCTTCTGGGTGGAAGGCTTTCCACTAGATGACTGAACATTGCTGCTATAACAGCGTCTCCACTCTTCTGGGAAGGCTTCCACTAGATGACTGAACATCGCTGCTATAACAGCGTCCACTCTTCTGGAAGGCTTTCCACTAATGACTGAAACATTGCTGCTATAACAGCGTCCACTCTTCTGGGAAGGCTTTCCACTAGATGACTGAACATTGCTGCTATAACAGCGTCCACTCGTTCTGGGAAGGCTTTCCACTAGTGAGACTGAACAATTGCTGCTATAACAGCGTCCACTTCTTCTGGAAGGCTTTTCCACTAGATGACTGAACATTGCTGCTATAACAGCGTCCACTCTTCTGGGAAGGCTTTCCAGGATGATGACTGAACATTGCTGCTATAACAGCGTCCACTCTTCTGGGAAGGCTTTCCACTCCGATGACGACATTGTCGAAATTATAACAGCGTCCTCATGTCTTTGCTCGGGAAGGCTTTCCTACTAGATGAGAGCTGAAAAATTGCTGCTTATAGACAGCGTCCACGTCTGTCGAAGGGGACCCAGCTAGTAATCCCACTGATTAGATGACTGCACATTCAGCATATGTGTACACAGCGTCCACTAATTCTGGAAGGCTTTCCACTAGTGATTGACTGAACAGTTGCTTGCACTATAACAGCGTGCCACTCTTCTGGGAAGGCTTTCCACTAGATGTTGGAACATTGCTGCAGGGACTTGCTTCCATTCAGCCACAAGAGCATTAGTGAGGTCGGACACTGATGTTTGGCGATTTAGGCCTGTTGTTCGATGGGGTTGAATTCAGGGCTCTGTGCAGGCCAGTCGAGTTCTTCCAAATCGATCTCGCTTTGTGCACGGTGGCATTGTCATGCTGAAACAGGAAAGGGCCTTCTCCAAACTGTTGCCACAAAGTTGGTAGCACAGAATCATCTAGAATGACATTGTATGCTGTAGTGCCATGGAAACCCATTTCATGAATCTCCCGACGAACAGTTCTTGTGCTGACGTTGCTTCCAGAGGCAGTTTGGAACTTGGTAGTGAGTGTTGCAAACGAGGACAGATAATTTTTTACACGCTTCAGCACTCGGCGGTCCTGTTCTGTGAACTTGTGTGGCCTACCACTTCGCGGTTGAGCCGTTGTTGCTACTAGACGGTTTTTCACTTCACAATACCAGCACTTACAGTTCACCAGGGCAGCTCTAACAGGGCAGAAATTTGACCAGCTGACTTGTTGGAAAGGTGGCATCCTGTGACGGTGCTACGTTGAATGTCACTGAGCTCTTCAGTAAGGCCATTCTACCGCCACTGTTTGTCTATGGAGATTGCATGGCGATGTGTTCGATTTTTATTTTTATTTTTTATACACGTGTCAGCAACGGTTGGGGCTGAAATAGCCAAATCCACTCATTTTAAAGGGGTGTCCACGTACTTTTGTGTGTATAGTGTATAAATTAGGCTTAAGTCCAACTGTTTCTAACCCAGATGTTGACACTCTACGAACCCTAATGTCTCTTCTCTGACCCTGTTGTCAAACAGACCAGACTACCTCAGAGATATAGGTCTTAAGTACTATTACCAGATCATTTTACCCCAAACAAAACCATACAGTACTTGTAAACAAACAGCAGTGAAATCCCCCAGTGAAAACAAGCCAGCTGCCTGTGACCGTATGATCTGTACGTTTACCAGGATAGCTCTGGCCTCATAGCATCCCTCCACACACTAATCCTGTCCTGAGCTCTTCTCCGACCTCCAGCTTCTCAAAACAACATAACATAGGTTACAACCCCTGTAGCAACTCCATTTGAGTCAACACGGTTTGACAAAAGATCATTCGGGCCTTTATTTGAATTGAATAAAATCATAGTTTAAATAAAAGTCCCCCTTCCCCCTCAAGGCTATCAAAACATTGAATTGATATTGACAAAAGTGCATTTTATTATTTCCCAAGATAGTCATTTCCATGATTAAATATCATCTCGATACTAAACTCACCACCCCTCTCTCTCTCTACCTCTCTCTCTCTCTACCTCTACCTCTCTCCCTCTCTCTCTCTCCCTCTCTCTCTCTCCCTCTCTCTCTCTACCTCTCTCTCTCTACCTCTCTCTCTCTACCTCTCTCTCTACCTCTCAGAGTTGTCCGAGTTACCCCTGGTCCGGTTAGACGTCTCCTGTAACCACATCTCCCACGTGCCCGTGTGTTACCGCCACCTGCGTCAACTCCAGACCATAGTCTTGGACAACAACCCCCTGCAGCAACCGCCTGCCCAGATCTGCTCTAAGGGGAAGTACCACATCTTCAAGTTCCTCAACATTGTGGCCTGCAAGAGGAGCCAGGAGGAGCTGGAGAGAGCCCTGAGACCTACAGGATTTAATAGCTGGTGAGAGGAGGAGGAGAGTGGAGAGTGGAGAGTAGGAGAGGGGAGAGAGCCCTGAGACCTACAGGGTTTAATAGCTGGTGAGAGGAGGAGGAGAGTGGAGAGTAGGAGAGGGGAGAGAGCCCTGAGACCTACAGGGTTTAATAGCTGGTGAGAGGAGGGCGAGGGTCGGGTACGGTACTTTTACTATGGGCGAGGGTGGGTACGGTACTTTACTATGGGGCGAGGGTGGGTACGGTAGCTTACTTACTAGGGGCGATGGGTCGGTGTACGGTACTTTACTTTACTATGGGCGAGGGTCGGGTACGGTATGTTACTATTGGCGAGGGTCGGGTACGGTACTTTACTATGGGGAGGTTTAGGCTAATATTATTTCTTATATTGACTCAGCAGCTTTACAAGCGTAGGTCTGGTAGTCCGCGGCTTTTAAAGCGCGGGCTCGGTACGGTACAGCGGGCTGATACAAGCCGGTAGGCGTCGTAGTCTGCGGCTGTACAAGCCGGTAGCCTCGGTAGTCAGCGCTGTAAAGCCGGTAGGCTCGGTAGTCAGCGGCTGTACAAGCCGGTAGGCTCGTAGTCCAGTCGGCTTTGTACAAGCGGTAAGTCTGGTAGTCAGCGGTTGTACAGCGGTAGCTCGGTAAGTCAGCGGCTGTACAAGCCGGTAGGTCTCCTGTAGTCAGCGGCTGTACAAGCCGGTATAGGCTCGGTAGTCAGCGGCTGTACAAGCCGGTGGTTCGTGTCAGCCGTAAACGGTAGGCTCGGTAGTCAAGCGGCGTACAGCCGGTAGGTCTCGGTGTCAGCGGCTGTACAAGCCGGTAGGCTCGGTAGTCAGGGCTGTACAAGCCGTAGCTCGGTAGTTCAGCGGCTGTACAAGCCGGTAGGTTGCGTAGTCAGCGGCTGAGTCAGCGTAGCTCGTAGTCCCGCTGTACAAGCCGGTAGGCCTCCGGTAGTCAGCGGCTGTAGCAAGCCGGTACTGATCTGGTTATTATTCATTGACCTATTTTGTTTCTCCATGTGATTCTCTGCTGTCTCCCTCCCTCCTCTCATCATGTATTAACTGTTACATTAAAAGTACCAAAAGTAAGGATTTTAGATCACTCTATATCGCTGCTTCTCTCTTTCAAAACTATTAAACCCTGTAGGCGTAGGGCTTCT
>NW_019943218.1:65168-76056 GCF_002910315.2 Salvelinus sp. IW2-2015 | reverse complement strand
CCCTGGAGACGAGAGGGAGATTGGACCCAGGAGGGACCTGCTCATTGGCAGGTGAGAAGATGAGAAGATTCCTCAAGCAGAGAGGACCCACGCCGAGGATAACGATGTTGATGAGAGAGAGAGAGAGAGGACAGTAGCAGCAGAGGGTCAGAACAACTGGTGGCGAGGGCGAGAGATGTGATAGACCCAGTAGCTCAGCAGACCGCGCCAGAGACAACGGGGTGCGGGAGGTGAGATCGGGGTGATGAGAGCCAGTAGGCAGACGCGCCAGAGGAAGCGGGTGGGGGAGGGGAGGAGAGACCATAGCGCAAGACCGTGGCGGGTCAAGACGCAGCGGGTGGGAGAGAGGAGAGAGAGAGGGAGAGGAGGACACAGTAGCAGAGAACAGGGCCAGAGACCAGCTGGGTGAGAGGAGGGGTAGAAAGGGGGACGAGACCCGTCTAAGCAGCAGCGGCGTGGGGGAAGCGAGGACATAGCAGCAGGACGCGCCAGAGACAACGGCCTGGGTAGTGGGGTAGGGAGAGAGACCCAATAGAGCAGAGCGCCAGAGAACTGTGGGGATGGAAAGACCCAGTAGCAGGCAGAACGTGTCAGACAGACAGCAGTTGGGGAGAGACGAGAGGACCAGTAGCAACCCAACACACAGCCCAAGACCCAAGCAAGCAGACACACCCCCACATGCCAGACGGCCCAGCAGCCCTCAGACTCAACCAACACACCGCAAAGCACCCACAAACCAATGAGCACAATCAGCTGCCTACCAAAGCAGGGGCGGGTCATCAGGCACTGTGTGGGCGAGAGAGAGACCCAGTGCAGGCAGACGGTCAGAGGACAGCGGAAAGGTGTGGGAGATGAGAGGAGGAGGAGATGAGGACCCCCAAGTTAGCAGCAGATCAGGCCGAGATGACAACTGGTGGAGGGGAGAGAGAGCCGCAGTAGCAGCAGACGTGCAGAAGAAATGGCTGTGGGGAGAGAGAGGACCAGTAGCAGCAGACGTGCCAGAGACAACGGGTGGGGAGAGAGAGAAGAGGACAGTAGCAGCAGACGCGCCAGAGACAGCGGTGGGGAGGAAGAGAGGAACAGTAGCAGCGACGCGCCGAGACAACGGTGGGAGGGAGAGAGACCCAGTTGCAGCAGACGGGTCAGAGACAGCGGGGTGGTGGGGGGGGAGGGAGAGAGAGGGGGAGAGAGACCGCAGTATAGCAGCAGACGGGTCAAACAAGTGTGGGAGGGAGAGAGACCAGTAGCAGCAGACGGCAGAGACAACTGGTGGGAGAGAGAGACCCAGTAGCAGCAACGCAAGACAACGGGTGGGGAGGGAGAGAGGGGGAGAGAGGACCCGAGTAGCAGAACGGCCCAGAGACAAACGGTGGGGAGGGAGAGAGCACCAGTAGCAGCAGACGCGCCAAGACACGCGGGCGTGGGTGGAGGGGGAGAGATGCGAGATGGGACTCCAGTTAGCAGCAAAGACGCGTCCCAGAGGACCCAGGACTTGCTCGGTAGTCACGGCTGTACAAGGCCGGTAGGTCGCGTTCGAGGATGAGTCGACGGACGATGCTGAGGCAAGGCCGGGAGAGAGGATCACGGTCATCGGTAGTCAGTAGACAGCCAGGAGCCGGAGCGTGCCCAAAGCGAGCCAGTGTAGGCCTGTCAGGATAGGATCAGCGAGCTGTATACGAAGCCCGTTAGTCTCGGTATCAGTGGCTGTATCAAGGCCGGAGCAGCAGCGGTTAGGCCGTCTGGGATGTTGATGGTAGTTCAGCGGCCCCACGGTAGCACGACAGAGCCGAGCGCACCAGACGGCAGGCACCTCGTGGGGGTAGGAGAAGGATCAGGCAGCCCGCTTGAGTCCAAAGGCGCGCAGGACAACTGGTGGGGAGGTGGAGAGAGGGACCCAGTAGCAGCAGGACGGCTGTCAGAGACAGCAGTGGGGAGAGAGAGAGGACCCCGTGAGCAGCAGACGGGTCAGATTACAATGTGGGAGTGGAGAGGACCCGTAGCAGCCCCAGTTACGGGTGCTCACGAAGCCGGTGAGTCAGTCGGGCTTGTAGCAGAAGCCGAGGAGGGATAAGAAGAAACCGGCAGCTTCGAGCCATTGTAGACCAAGGCCCAGGCACTCGACTCGTGAATTCTGGGAAGGGGAGAAAAAAAAAGACCGGCAGATGGCCATCGAGTTAGGATCAGACAAGGCTCGGCGTGTACAAGCCGTACTGATCTGCTTATTATCATTGACCTATTTTTTTCTTCCATGTGATTCCCTCTGCTGTCTCCCTCCCTCCTCTCATCATAATTAACTGTTACATTAAAAAGGTAACCAAAGAAACATTATTAGATCAAACTCTATATTCTCTCCTCCTTCTTTCAAAAGCTATTATAACCCTGTAACGTGTCAGGGCTCTCTGCCCTCCCTCTCCACTCTCACTCTCCTTCCTCCTCCTCCCATAGTAAAGTACCGTACCCGACCCTCGCCCATAGTAAAGTACCGTACCCGACCCTCGCCCATAGTAAAGTACCGTACCCGACCCTCGCCCCATAGTAAAGTACCGTACCCGACCCTCGCCCCATAGTAAAGTACATGTACCACACAGTTCCCTTTTCCTCTTGAACATTTACTGAACAATGACATTTTTCTTCAATATTTTATTGAGTATTTATGCCTATTGCGAACAGTAGCTAAATGTTTTTTCTGAACAAAAAAATGTCAAACAATAAACCTGAACTGACATCTTGCGTATGCTTTTATGAAAATACACTGTACAATTAGGCTACTACCCTTGAATAATGTATTGAACAAGTACGTTTTTCTTGAGCATCTAGGGCCTATTCATTTGAAAAGGCTTATTGAGCCTGTGGTTCTGCTGAAACCAAAATAAATGAGAAACGAGGCCGACTGCCTGTGGTGGCTAATAGCCTTTTTACCTGCATATAAATTAAATTAAATATTGAATGAAAAAAAAAAATAATAATAATAAGATCGGCTTAGTAAAGAAATAGTCTATAACGTAACAAAGTCTGGATAATCAAAGTACTCGTTGTCCAGCTATGAGGCTGTAATCTCCTACTTTGTCTTTCGCTTGCAGCACTGTTGAGAAACATAAGTCCACTGTGCCAGGTTTCAGGCAGCCCTAAAGCTTAGGCTTAAACAGCAATGTCAGATACAGATAACGAAGGGAAAAAACCTCACTGTATATACAGTAGATATGAATTGCACAAGTGTTATACATTTATGGATTTTTTTTAATGCATTCTGTTTTTTTTATTCAAACCGCACGCCACCCACGGATATAACCACGGGGACTGTGGGTTTTTGAGTCAACCCACGCATCACCAGTGTGTGGAGTGTGTGCTGAATACTGATGTGTGTGTTTGTGTGGTTTTCATGTCTCCCGGCAGTCTGTCGGACCATGAGCTGTTCTCAGGTCAGTATGGAGGTTTGGACTCTGGCTTCAACAGTGTGGACAGCGGCAGCAAGAGATGGTCTGGGAACGAGGTGAGACAACCAAAACAGAGTTCATTTGTGGTGTTACTATCTTGCAATTATTTGTGTGTGTGTGTGTGTCTACCTTGCGTGAAGAACAGTGGCACTACCATCTGTCGTAATGATTGCCCTAAATCAAGTAGACGTTTTCTTACAAATGTCTTAAACCTTACAAAAGGTGAAATGTGTCAGACCTACTTTTCCCACTTTCTCCTTCCCTATCTGTGTGTCCAGTCTGCGGATGACTTCTCGGAGCGCTCCCTGCGTATTGCTGAGCTCACCAGAGACCAGAGAAACCTGGAGGAAGAGGTGGAGGACGACTCTTCCCTCACAGAGACCCCAGACACGGGTGAGCAGTGGGCTCTAACTAACCCCCTTTAAAACTATCACACGTTATAACATCAGTTAGTCACACACCCTGGTCCGGGCAGAGATACAGGCTTTTCTTCCAGCCAAGCACTAACTCCCTTACAACCATTTAGACATTACGGGCCACCTTCTCAGACACAGATTTAGCTATTACTCCTGGACTGCAAAGCTTTCTGAATGGAGATTCTCCATTTTAAAATCTGTGTCTGGGGGAAAATGGGCTAAAATACAGTCACTGGAGAATCAATGGGTTTTATTTCTGACTGGTCTCCTTGTGATGCTATCTAGTGATGCTATCTAGTGATTAATGTCCTCTAATCAAGATTCACAGCATTGATACACCCTTCAAAACCATGACAATTTTATTGTTCAACTGAAATGTTTTCAACTGAAATGTGTCTTCCGCATTTAACCCAACCCCTCTGAATCAGAGAGGTGCGGTGGGGGAGGGGCTGACTTAATCGATGTCCACGTCTTCAGCACCCGGGGAACGGTGGGTTAACTGCCTTGCTCGGGGCCCGGGGAACAGTGGGTTAACTGCCTTGCTCGGGGCCCGAGGAACAGTGGGTTAACTGCCTTGCTCAGGGCCCGGGGAATCAATCAATCAATCAAGTTTATTTTATATAGCCCTTCGTACGCTAATATCTCGAGTGCTGTACAGAAACCCAGCCTAAAACCCCAACAGCAAGCAATGCAGGTGTAGAAAGCACGGTGGCTAGGAAAAACTCCTAGAATGGCCAAACCTAGGAAGAAACCTAGAGACCAGGCTATGAGGGGTGGCCAGTCCTCTTCTGGCTGTGCCGGGTGGAGATTATAACAGAACATGGCCAAGATGTTCAAAATGTTCATAAATGACAAGCATGGTCAAATAATAATCAGGAATAAATGTCAGTTGGCTTTTCATAGCCGATCATTAAGAGTTGAAAACAGCAGGTCTGGGACAGGTAGGGGTTCCATAACCGCAGGYAGAACAGTTGAAACTGGRACAGCAGCAAGGCCAGGYGGACTGGGGACAGCAAGGAGTCATCATGCCCRGTAGTCCTGACGTATGGTCCTAGGGCTCAGGTCCTCCGAGAGAGAGAAAGAAAGAGAGAAGGAGAGAATTAGAGAGAGCATACCTAAATTCACACAGGACACTGGATAAGACCAACTGGCCCTAGCCCCCCGACACAAACTACTGCAGCATAAATACTGGAGGCTGAGACAGGAGGGGTCAGGAGACACTGTGGGAACAGTGGGTTAACTGCCTTGCTCAGGGCCCGGGGAACAGTGGGTTAACTGCCTTGCTCAGGGGCAGAGCGACAGACATTTACCTTGTCAACTCGGGGATTCGATCCAGCAACCTTTTCGGTTACTGGCCCAACGCTCTAACCACTAGGCTACCTGCCTCCCCATAAGCACACTCACTGAGGAAAGGGACATGCTTACTGTAACAAAACAGGAATAGAGACAGACAGCGCTTTGTTCTTCTAAATCTTGGTCATATCCTCAGACATTCTCTAATGTTATTTGACAGTCTGTAATATCTCTCCCCACTCCTCCTCTTTCCTCTCTTGGTTTTCACAGTGACTGGGGAGGCCAAGCAGGTGGATTTCATAGACCGCAGCGTCACCGAGGAGAAAGAAGACTGCAGGACGAATCGTCCCACTCCCCCCCTCACAGCGCCCCCGCAGGTTAGGAGGACACCTTTATGAACGCTTATACAGTCTTTATTTTACGTGTGTTTTTATAAACATCTTATGGAGAGCAGTATCTAACAACGACATGGTGGCGTTCGCAGGAGAACGCAGAGGAATCCTCACCACCACCCCAAACACAAGACTCTTCTAGAAGCAGGTGAGACGCACACACACACACAGGAGGTTGGTGGCCCCTTAATTGGGGAGGACAGGCTCGTGGTAATGACTGGAGTGGAATCAGTGGAATGATATCAGCAACATCAAACACATGGTTTCCATGGTTTCCAGGTGTTTCATGCCGTTCCATTTACTCCGTTCCGGATTTTCAACACCACACACACACACACACACACACACACACACACACACCACACACACACACAACACACACACAGACCATTGATACTGCACAAGGATACTTCACTCTCAGCCATGTAACAACAAGGGTGTGTGATCGCGATGTATGTGTGTGTCGGTGACAACTTTATTTTCGACTGTTCCTGCAACAGTTTGACTGGGCTGGCTATGTGTACACGTCTCATAACAGCAACCGCCCGTCACTGTTTTCAGATTGAAAAGGACAGATAGTCTTTTGATCACACTCTCTCCCTGCCGTTTTACAAGTCAGCCTCTCTCAGGGACTGTTTGAGGAGCTGGGAAAAGTCAACAGACTGTGGTTCCCATTACTAACAACTGACTGACCAACGAGAGGAAACACCCCCCCCCCCCCCCCGAATCGGAAGCACTTGCCATCAAATATTGCCATTATATATTTTATTTTTATACATTTTGCATCTTAAATAAAGAAGTTGCAATGTATTAGTTAACCCTCTCTATCTCAATATACATATTTAAAATTGTCAGAGTTTTGAAATCAATCAAATGGTTTTACAGTATAATTTATTTTGGATCTTTGGTTATAGATCAGGTTTGACCTCCATTCGAGTACATTTTTATATATTTTTTAAATTAATACAGTCAAGAAGTTGCAATGTGTTAGTTAACATCTCTATATCTCAATATAACGTATTTTGTATCTGTGGTTAAAGATGCGTTCTGACGTCTCCATTAATCATGCCCGTCTGTGGTTGTTGTGTTGGCTGCAGAGGTTCAAGGTTTTGGCAGGGTTTCCAAACTCTGTCCTGGGGACACCAAGTGGTGCAGGTTCTGGTGTTGCCCTAGGTCTACACAGCTGACTCCAAATAATCAAAGCTTGATGTGAGTTGAGTATCTGAATCAGCTGAGTGGTGTTGGGGAGGAAAAACTAAAACGTGCAACCTTGGTGTGAGTTTGGGGAAACGCTGGCTTATGGGGTGGAGTCCTGGGACAGTGAGGAAAAGGCATTTGACACTTATGTGACATCAAGCCATACAACCAACCGCTGGCAGCTTTCACCTGAATGGAATGCTATGTTGATGTGTAACGATATGACATCACGCGATATGACATCACACAGTATTTGGTGTTTGTTCAGTCAACACTCCCTTTTTATATTTAGACTTTTTCTCTACCTTCCACCCCTCTTTCACTGTTTTTTATATACGCTCACCCTCTTTCTCCCATATCCTTCTGTCTCTTCTCTTCCCCCCCCCCCCAGGTCCACTGTAGTGTGGAGGTAGGAGGGGGCTGTCGCACCCATCCCTCCAGTCCCACCCTGGAGGAGAGGAGGAGACCAGGTACCTGCTCACTGGCAGAGAGGAGAGAATCATCAGCAGAGAGACCACACGCAGAGATAACGGGTGAGGAGAGAGGAGGACCAGTAGCAGCAGACGGGTCCAGAGACAACTGGTGGGAGGAGAGGACCAGTAGCAGAGACGCGCCAGAGACAACGGTGGGGGGGAGAGAGGGGGAGAGGACCCAGTAGCAGCAGACGCGCCAGAGACAGCGGGTGGGAGGGGGAGAGAGGACCCAGTAGAGCAGACGGTGTCAGAGACAGCGGGTGGGGAGAGAGAGAGGGGGAGAGAGGACACGTAGCAGCAGACAGGCAGAGACAGTGGGTGAGGGAGGGAGAGGGGGAGAGAGGCCAATGAGCAGCAGAGGTGGGGAGCGAGGACCAAGTAGCAGCAGACGCGCAGAGACAACGGGTGGGGAGGGAGAGGACCCAGTAGCAGCAGACGCGCAGAGACAATGGTGGGGAGGGAGAGAGGACCCAGTAGCAGCAGACGGTCAGAGACAGCAGGTGGGGAGAGAGAGAGGACCCAGTAGCAGCAGACGGGTCAAGACAACTGGTGGGAGGGAGAGAGGACCCAGTAGCAGCAGACGGGTCAGAGACAGCGGGTGGGAGAGAGAGAGGGGGAGAGAGGACCAGTAGCAGCAGACAGGCCAGAGACAACTGTGGGGAGGAGAGAGGACCCAGTAGCAGCAGACGGGTCAGAGACAACTGGTGGGGAGGAGAGAGGCCCAGTAGCAGCAGACGTGCAGAGACAACGGGTGGGGAGGGAGAGAGGACCCAGTAGCAGCAGACGCGCCAGAGACAGCAGGTGGGGAGGGAGAGAGGACCAGTAGCAGCAGACGCGCCAGAGACAACACGGGTGGGGAGGGAGAGAGGACCCAGTAGCAGCGACGGGTCAGAGACAGCGGGTGTGGGAGAGGAGAGGGGGAGAGAGGCCAGTAGCAGCAGACGGGTCAGAGACAACTGGTGGGGAGGGAGAGAGGACCAGTAGCAGCAGACGGGTCAGAGACAACTGGTGGGGGGGGAGGAGGACCAGTAGCAGCAGACGCGCGAGCCAACGGGTGGGGAGGGAGAGAGGGGAGAGAGGACCAGTAGCAGAAGCGCCAGAGCAACGGGTGGGGAGGAGAGAGGGACCCAGTAGCAGCAGACGCGCCAGAGACAGCGGGTGGGGAGGGGGAGAGAGGACCAGTAGCAGCAGACGGGTCAGAACAGCGGGTGGGGAGAGAGGAGGGGGAGAGAGGACCAGTAGCAGCAGACAGGCCAGAGACAGTGGGTGAGGAGGGAGAAGAGGACCCAGTAGCAGCAGACGGGGTGGGGAGCGAGGACCCAGTAGCAGCAGACGCGCAGAGCAACGGGTGGGGAGGGAGAGAGGACCCAGTAGCAGAGACGCGCCAGAGACAACTGGTGGGGGGGAGAGAGGACCCAGTAGCAGCAGACGGGTCAGAGACGCAGGTGGGAGAGAGAGAGAGGACCAGTAGCAGCAGACGGGTAGAGACAACTGGTGGGGAGGGAGAGAGGACCAGTAGCAGCAGACGGGTCAGAGACAGCGGGTGGGGAGAGAGAGAGGGGAGCGAGGACGCAGTAGCAGCAGCAGGCAGAGACAACTGGTGGGAAGGGAGAGAGGACCCAGTAGCAGCAGACGGGTCAGAGACCAACTGGTGGGCGAGGGAGGAGGACAGTAGCAGCAGACGTGCCAGAGACAACGGGTGGGGAGGGAGAGAGGACCAGTAGCGCAGAGCCAGAGAAACGGGTGGGGAGGGAAGAGAGGACCCAGTAGCAGCAGACGGGTCAGAGACAGCGGGTGGGGAGAGAGAGAGGGGAGAGAGGACCCAGTAGCAGCAGACGGGTCCAGAGACACTGGTGGGGAGGGAGCGAGGGACCCAGTGCAGCAGACGGTCAGAGACAACTGGTGGGGGGGAGAGAGGGGAGAGAGGACCAGTAGCAGAAGACGCGAGAGAAAACGGGTGGGGAGGGAGAGAGGCAGTAGCAGCAGACGGCCAGAGACAACGTGGTGGGGAGGGAGAGAGGACCCAGTAGCGCAGGGGTCAGAGACAGCGGTGGGGAGAGAGAGAGGGGGGAGAGAGGACCCAGTAGCAGCAGACGGGTCAGAGACAATGGTGGGGAGGGAGAGAGGACCCAGTAGCAGCAGACGGGTCAGAGACAACTGGTGGGAGGGAGAGAGGAGGACCCAGTAGCAGCAGACGGGTGAAGCAAATGGTGGGTAGGGAGAGAGGACCCAGTAGCAGCAGACGGGTCAGTAGACAATGGGAGAGAGGACCCAGTAGCAGCAGACGGGTCAGAGACAACTGGTGGGTAGGGAGAGAGGACCCAGTAGCAGCAGACGGGTCAGAGAGTGGGGAGAGATCCGTTCTACAATGGAAGGTGTTAAGGCTGGACACAAACCCATATCCTTTAAAAAGCTGTGATCAGTGTTTTTGTTTTTAAACAGGACAATCAACAGAGTTGGTACAACAAAATATAACAAATAAAATCCCACCCCAGTTAAAGTTAATATATTTTTTAAGGTCATTGTAACAACTAATCTATTAAGAACCAGCTGCTAGTCAACTTGTGTTTGGTGATGGACTTATGGTGTGAGTATTTCCCAATTTCAAACGGTGAACGAAATGGCAGTTGTAGACAACTTATGGAACTGTATGGAAACAACCACCTTTCCATTTCATATCTGATTTCTAAACATCTCCTTCCAGTTTACTGAAGATTACAACGGCCAAAACAGGAAGTCATGTGGCGACGATGTCACAGACAGGAAGTAGCTCGAGGTAAGAGACCTTAAATCTTACATGAACCAAGCTAGTCCAGGAAGTGAGAGAACACTTTTCCTGCCTGAATTGAAGCATGCGACGTGTGAAATGTTCATTTAGACAGGCAGCCCAATTCAGATTTTTCTTCCAGCAGTTGGTCTTTGCACCAATCACATCAGATATTTTTCAGAGCTGATCTGATTGGTCAAAAGACCAATTTAGTTGGTAAAAGATCAGAATTGGTCTGCCTGTCTAAGCTTCCGGCGTCTTTCTTTTGTCAAAGCTCCTGTTTATTAGTAGCAGATGCATGTGCATGGTGCCTGATTTGCAGTTTGAGTATTTTCTTACTGAATGTGCTCTGTCTCCCCCTAGTGGTAGTCCACCAGAGAACAACCACTCCCACAACGGCCTCAGACAACGATGTGCGGTCAGTCTTTCATGACTCTTTATACTTTCATCACTCTACTATTTTATTTTATTTTTTACTTTATTTTTGTCTTGATGGGTTTTGTGTTACTATTTAGTATCAGCAATATAATTCATAGTCTGGTCCCAGGTCTGTCGTCTCCTCCTATAGCCCGGTCCCAGGTCTGTGGTCTCCTCCTATAGCCCGGTCCCAGGTCTGTCGTCTCCTCCTCCTATAGCCCGGTCCCAGGTCTGTCGTCTCCTCCTGTAGCCCGGTCCCAGGTCTGTCGTCTCCTCCTATAGCCCGGTCCCAGGTCATGCTGTCATTTTCAAGCCAAACATTGCCAACGAGTGACGGGGGCGCATGATCGCACAGACAGACTGTCACCCAGACTGTATAATCCACACCTGATGTAAATCATGACTGACTGTCACCCAGACTGTATAATCCACACCTGATGTAAATCATGTCTATGACTGTCACCCAGACTGTATAATCCACACCTGATGTAAATCATGT
>NW_019943218.1:57322-65143 GCF_002910315.2 Salvelinus sp. IW2-2015 | reverse complement strand
AACTAAAACGTGCAACCCTTTTGTGAGTGGGAAACGCTGGCTTATGGGTGGAGTCCTGGACAGTGAGGAAAAGCATTTTGACACTTATGTGACATCAAGCCACTACAACCAACCGCTGCCAGCTTTCACCTGAATAGATCTATGTAGGTAACACGCATATGACACACCATATGGACATCACACAGTTATTTTTTTTTTGTTGGTTTTTCAAAGTCAACACTCCCTTTTTTATGTAGACTTTCCTACCTTCCACCCCTCCTTCACTAGGTTTTTATATACGCCACCCCTCTCCATATCCTTCTGTCTCTCTCTCTTCCCCCCCAACCCCCCCCCCAGTCACACTGTCAAGTTGAGTAAGAGCGGGCTCCGCACCCCATCCCCCTCCATCCCACCCTGGAGGAGAGAGCGAGAGACCAGGTACCCTGCCATCTGGCAGAGAGAGAGAAAGAATCCAATCAGCAAGAACCACACGCCAGAGATAACGGGGAGACGAGAGAGCAGACCCAGTAGCAAGCAGACGGGTCAGAGACAACTGGTGGCGGAGAGAGAGACCCAGTAGCAAGCAACGCCGCCAGAGACAAGGGTCGGGAGGCTGATGAGAGTGGGAAGAGACAAGTAGCAGCAGACGCGCCAAACAGCGTGAGGGAGAGAGGACCCAGTAGCCAGCAGACGGTCAGAGACAGCGGGTGCGGGACGAGAGGAGAGGGGGAGAGAAGACACAGTAGCAGCAGACATGCCAGAGACATCGGAGCGAGGCGAGAAGGGAGAGAGACCCATAGCAGCAACGGGTTGGGACACTGGCGACGAGGACCACAGTAGCATCAGACCGCCAGAGACACGGGTGGGAGGAGAGATACCCCAGTAGCAGCAGACGCGCCAGAGACAAAACTGGTGGCGAGGGAAAGACCCAGTAGCAGCAACGGTCAGAGGACAGCATGGGAGAGAGAGAGGACCCAGTAGCCAGCAACGCGGTCAGAGACAACTTTGCGGAGGGAAGAGACCCAGTCAGCAGCAGACGGGCTCAAGAACAGCGGTGGGAAGAGAGAGGAAGAGGACCAGTAGCAGCAGACACCAAAACAAACTGTGAAAGGAGAGAGACCCAGTAGCAGCAACCCGTAAGACAACTGTGGGAGGAGAAGACCCAGTAGCAGCAGACGCCAGAGACAACGGCGTGGGGAGGCGAGGAGACCCCAGTAGCGCAGACGCGCCAGGACAAGCAGCAGTGGGAGGGAGAGAGGATCCCCGAGTAGCAGCAGACGCGCCAAGACAACGCAAGTGGCGCGAGGAGAGAGGACCCAGATTACAGCAACGGCTCAGAGACAGCCGTGCGTGGGAGAGAGAGAGGGAGAGCGATGACCCAGTACAGCGACGCGTCAGAGGACAAACTGTGGAGGCGAGAGAGGAACCAGTAGCAGCAGACGGGTCAGAGACAACTGTGGGGGGGAGAGAGGACCCAGCCATAGCAGCAGACGCGCCAGGAACAACGTGGGAGGAGAGAGGGGAGAGAGACTCCCAGTAGCAGAAGACGCCCAGAGACAACGGGTGGGAGGGAGAGAGACCCAGCAGCATCAACCGCCAGCAGACACGGTGGAGGGGACGAGAGACCAAAGTTAGCAGCAACCGGTCAGAGACACGAGTAGTGGGGAAGAGAGACGAGGGGAGAGATGGACACAGTAGCAGCAGACAGGCCAGAACATGGGTGAGGAGGAGAGAGGCACCCAGTAGCAGCAGACGGTGGAGCGAGGACCCAGTAGCAGCAGAACGCGCCAGAGGACAACGGGTATGGGAGGGGAGAGAGGACCCAGTAGCAGCAGACGCGCAGAGACAACTGGTGGGAGAGAGAGGACCCAGTTAGCAAGCAGACGGGTCAGAGACAGCAGGTGGGAAGAGAGAGAGGACAGTATCAGCAGACGGGTCAGAGGACAAAAACTGGCGGGAAGGCGAGAGAGGACCTAGTAGCAGCAGACGGTCAAGAGACAGCGTGTGGGAGAAGAAGAGGGGAGAGAGACCCAGTAGCAGCAACAGCCAGAGACAACGGTGGAAGATAGAGACCCATAGCAGCAGACGGCAGAACAAACTGTGGAGGAGAGAGACCAGAGCAGCAGACGGCCAGCAGACCAACGGTGGGGAGGAGAGAGACCCATAGCAGGCAGACGCGCCAGAGACAACGGGAGGGAGAGAGGACCCAGTAGCAGCAGACGTGTCAAACACGGTGGGGAGAGAGAGAGGGAGAGAGGAACCCAGTAGCAGAGACGGGTCCAGAGACAAACGGTTGGGAGGAGAGCAGACCCAGTAGCAGCAGACGGTCAGAACCAACTGGTGGGGGGGACGAGAGGGGAAGAGGACCCAGTAGCAGAAACGCGCCAGAGAACAACACGATGTGGGGAGGAGAAGACCCAGTAGCAGCAAGACGCCCCCAAGACAAATACGGGGAGGGAGGAAGGACCCAAGTAGCAGCAACGGTCAAGAGACAGCGGTGGGGAGAGAAGAGGGGAGAGATGACCCAAGGCCAGCAGACCGTCAAGAGACAACTGGTGGAGCGAAAGAGGACCAGTAGCACAACGTGCAGAGGGACACACTGTGGAGAACGACGAGGGGAGAGAGGGTGGGAAACCCAATAGCAGCAACGCAGTCAGAGACCAACTGGTGGTTAGGGAGAGAGACCCAAGAAGCAGCAGACGGGCGTCAGAGACAAAACTGGGGTAAGGAGAGAGACCCAAGTAGCAGCAGACGGGTCAGAGGACAACTGGTGCGTACGGAGAGAGGAAACCCAGTAGCAGCAGAGGTCAGAGAGTGGGGGAGAGATCCGTTCTACAATGGAAGCGTCGTTAAGGCTGACCCACAAACCCATATCCTTTAAAAAGCTGTGATCAGTTTTTGTTAAACAGGACAATCAACAGAGTCGTACAACAAAAATAACAAAAAAAATCCCACCCCAGTTAAATTATATAATTTTTAAGTTCATTGTAACAACTATCTATTAAGATACCAGCTGCTAGTCAACGTGTGTTTGCGTGAGCGACTTATGTGTGAGTATTTCCCAATTCAAACGCGTGAACGAAAATGGCAGTTGTAGACACTTATGAAACAGTATGGAAACAACCACCGTTCCCATTCAATCTGATTTCTAAATCTCCTTCCAGTCTACTGAAATTACAACGCCAAAACAGGAATCATGTGCGACGATTCACAGACAGGAAGACAGCCGAAGTAAGAGACCTTAAATCTTACATGAACCAAGCTAGTCCAGGAATAGAAAACACTTCCTGCCTGAATTGAAGCATGCGACGTGAAATGTTCATTTAGACAGCAAGCCCATTCAGATTTGTACTTATCCAGCAGTTGGCTTTCACCATTCACATCAGGAATTTCAGAGCTCTGATTGCGTCAAAAACCAATTAGTTGTAAAAGATCAGAATTGTCTGCCTGTCTAAGCTTCCCGGCGTCTGTTCTTTTGTCAAAGCTCCTCTGTGTAATAGTAGCAGATGCATGTGCATGGTGCCTGATTTGCAGTTTGCAGTGTTTTCTTACTGAATGTGCTCTGTCCCCCCTAGGGGAGTCCACCATAGAGAACAACCACTCCCACCAACCCTCAGACAACGATGTGCGTAGTCTTTCATGACCTTTATACTTGCATCACTCTACTATTTAATTTATTTTTACTTTATTTTTTCTTAGATGGGTTGTGTGACTATTTAGTAATCAGCAATATAAATTCATAGTCTGGTCCCAGGTCTGTCGTCGCCTCCTATAAGCCCGCTCCCAGTCTGCTTCTCCTCCTATAGGCCCGTCCCAGCGTCTGTCGTCTCCCCGCCTATAGCCCGGTCCCAGGCTGTCGTCTCCTCCTGTAGCCCGGTCCCAGGTCTGTTCGTCTCCTCTATAGCCCCGTCCAGTCTGTCATCCTCCTATTTACCCGTCCCAGGTCTTCGTCTCCTCCTATAAGCCCGGCTCCAACAAGCGTCTGTCTCCCTCCTATAGCCCGGCCCAAGGCTGTCTACCGCCTATAGCCCCGTCCCATGTCGTCTCCTCCTGATAGCCCGTCCATGTCTGTACTCCTCCTGTACCCGTCCCAGTTCTGCTCGTCTCACTCCTATAGCCGGCCCAGGTCTGTCGTCTCCTCCATATAAGCCCCGTCCCCAGGCTCTGTCGTTACTCCTCCTATAGCCCAAGCGTCCCAGGTCTGTCCTCTCCTCCTATAGCCACAGTCCCAGTCTGTCGTCTCCTATAGCCCTGCCCAGGTTCTGTCGGTCTCCTCACTATAAGCCCGGTCCCATCTGTCGTCTCCATCCTATAGCCCTGTCCCAGTCTGTCGTCTCCCCTAAGCCCGTCCCAGTGTCGTCGTCTCCTCTATAGCCGGTTCTGTGGTCTCCTCCTAATAGCCCGGGTTCCCCCCCCCAGGTCTTCGTCTCCTCACCTGTTAGCCTAGCCCAGGTCTGTCGTCTCCTCCTATAGAACCCGCCCAGGTCTGTCGTCCTCCTTCCTAATAGCCCGGGCCCAGTCGTCGTCTCCTCCGGTAACCCCATGGCCACAGTCTTGTCTCCTCCTCCTATACCCTACAGGAGAGGTCCCCAGCTGTCCGTCTCCTCCTCCTATAGCCGGTCCCAGGTCGTCGTCTCCTCCTATAGCCCAAGTCCATGGTCTTCGTCTCTCTCCTTATAGCCTCCCCAGGGCTTCGGGTCTCCTCCCTAGCCCTCCCCAGTCTGTCTCTCCCCTCCTATAGCCCTCTCCCATGATCTGTCGTCTCCATCCTCGTTAGCACCCGCCCCAGCCTCTGTCGTCTCTCCTCCTACTACGCCCGATCCCATCTGTGTCTCCCTCCTCCTGTAGGCATCCCAGCTAGTCTTCTTCTCCTCTCGTCCAGTGAGAACGCCCGCCGGTCCATCGTCTGTCGTCTTCACCCTCCTATAGCCCGGATCCGCAGGCTTCGTCTCCTCCTATCCATAGCCCCGTCCACAGCGTCTTCCTCCTCCTGCCAATATGCCCGCTCCCAGCTCGTCTGTCTATCCTCTCCTCCGTTGTTATACCCGCCGGGATATCCCATGCTGTCGTCTCCTGCCTCCTATATCCCGCGATGGTCCCAGACGTTCTCTCCATCCTCCATATACACGCTTCCCAGGTCTCGTCTCTCCTCCTCCTATAGCACCTACGGGTCCCAGGTCTGCTCTCCTCCTCCTAAGTGCCCCAGGCTCCCAGTCTCGTCTCCTCTCTCCTATAGCCCGGGTCCCACGTCTGCTCGCTCCCCTCCTATACCCGGTCCCATCTGTTCGTCTCCTCCTCCTATAGCCCGTCCCAGTCTGTCTTCGCACCTCCTATACCCAGGTCCCCAGGTCTCGTCTCCTCCTCCTATAGCCCGCGTCCCAGGTCTTCGTCTCCTCCTCCTAAGCCCGTCCCAGGTCTGTCGTCTCCTCCTCCTATAGCACCAGTAAGCCGGACAGTCCACGTCTGTCTCTCCACCTCCTATTAGCCCGGGCCCAGGTCTTCAGTCCTCCTCCTTAGCCGCTCGATGGGTCCCTAAGACCGACTCCCTCGAGAAACCAACACCCGGGCCACGCGGCGCACGCGAAGAACTAGCACACACAGAACAGCCAGTACCGCGACAGCACGCCTCCCAACCAACCAAGCAAACGCCCCTAGAACGCAGCATCCCCCCACCACCACCATCCCCTACGAGCACCACACACGACGTAAACGCCAAGAACTACACACACCCGCCTAAACACCGACGCCAAGCCAAGAGCCCCCACGCCAGAAAACCGCGATCAACTAGCAGCCAAGCCATCCCACTGCAGATACACAACCCTCAAAGCCACCGGACCGGCAGCAGGCAGCGCCACAGACATCCACACAAGCAGGCAGAAGCACCACACAGCAACACCCACGCCCAGACAACACACAGCACGCACCCAAGTCAGAGGTCGTCGTCTCCTCCTATAGCCCGGTCCCAGGGTCATGCTGTCTCATTTTCAGCCAAACATTGCCCAACGAGTTCGGGGGCGCTATGATCGCACAGACCAGACTGTCACCCAACGTATAATCCACACGCATGTAAAAATCATGACTGACTGTCACCCCAGACTGTATAACCACCACCTAGGTAAATTCATGCTATGACCTGTACACCCAGTGACTGTCACCCAGACTGTATAATCCACACCTGATGTAAATCATGTCTATGACTGTCACCCAGACTGTATAATCCACACCTGATGTAAATCATGTAATTGCCTCACTCCTCCTTCAACAGAGTGCAGATCAGATGTCAGTGTCTCACACATTACCGGTTCAGCGCTCTGTTAGCCGATCAGGTATACACCAATACAGTTCATCTCCTATCTCCTAGTACAGCCAACGGCGATGTTAGTTAACACAACGTGTGTGTGTGTTTATCAGACGCTCCGTCGTCTCCCAAGGCGGCGTCCCCTCCAGGCCTGAGTCAGAAACCCAACAGTTTCCTGTTCCGCACCTCGTCCCGCTGCAGCGTCAAGAGTCAGTTCTCCATCTCAGGCTCCACACAGAGTCTGGTAGAGGCAGGCCGCTCTGAGTCTCGCTCCGTGTTGAGACCAGATGTCGTACAGCTACGCAAGGTACGCTTTTTACGGCCTATCAATTTTAAGAGGCTTTATTTTGACATGTCAACATTGCCAAAGCAAGTGAAATAGATAAACAAAACTCACAAGTTCCACAAGAATAAAGACATTTCAGATGTCATATGTCTATATACAGTGTTGTAATGATGTGCAAATAGTTAAAAGTACAAAAGGGAAAATAAATATAGGTTGTATTTATTTATCTCCATCTCTCTGTATCTATCTCTTTCTCTCTCCATCTCTCTTTCTCCCTCCATCTCTGTCAGACTCTGGAGTCGAGGTTAAAGACCGTCCTGCCAGAGGATCTAGGTGAGGCGTTGTCCAATGGAACGGTCCTCTGCCAGCTGGCCAATCACGTGCGGCCTCGCGCTGTGTCCATCATCCACATTCCCTCCCCAGCAGTGGTAAGCCAATTCCAGACATTTACTGTCAAATTCTACTCAGTTTAGGATAAATAAATAGGCCGGGACTTGATTTGATCAAAAAAGTTAACAATATGGTATTTGTTGTGATGTGTCTGTCTGTCGGTGTCTGTCAACTCTGTCGGTGTCTGTCAACTCTGTCGGTGTCTGTCAACTCTGTCGGTGTGTGTCTGTGAACTCTGTCGGTGTGTGTCTGTGAACTCTGTCGGTGTGTGTCTGTGTGACCGTCTGTGTGACCGTCTGTGTGACCGTCTGTGTGACCGTCTGTGTGACCGTCTGTGTGTCTGTCTGTGTGACTGTGACTGTGTGTCTTGTGTAGTTGACTCTGCCTGATGTTGGGTCTCTCTGTCTCTTCAGCCAAAGCTGAGCACGGCCAAGTGTCGTCTCAACGTAGAGAACTTCATCTCTGCTTGCCGAAGGCTGGGGGTCCCTGAGGTAAGGACTCTTTCCTTTCCACCCTTTATTCCCTCTTTTGTTCTTTCTGTGATTCATCACATGTCATGGTGTCCCCTTGGTCACGTATGTTAGTATTTTTCTCAGCTCTGAGATGATCCAGTTATGCTTTACAAAACTGTTTTTGTTAGCTACTTGTTGCATTGTCCTTCTGTGCTTGAAGCTAATTATGTTTGCCTTTGTGTCTCTCTGTTATGTCATCTTCATCTCTCTGTTATGTCATCTTCATCTCTCTCGGTTATCTGTCATCTTCATCTCTCTCGATTATCTGTCATCTTCATCTCTCTCGGTTATCTGTCATCTTCATCTCTCTCGGTTATCTGTCATCTTCATCTCTCTCGGTTATCTGTCATCTTCAT
>NW_019943218.1:48813-56717 GCF_002910315.2 Salvelinus sp. IW2-2015 | reverse complement strand
TCTCGGTTATCTGTCATCTTCATCTCTCTCGGTTATCTGTCATCTGTCATCTCTCTCGGTTATCTGTCATCTGTCATCTCTCTCGGTTATCTGTCATCTCTCTCGGTCATCTGTCATCTCTCTCGGTCATCTGTCATCTCTCTCGGTTATCTGTCATCTGTCATCTCTCTCGGTTATCTGTCATCTCTCTCGGTTATCTGTCATCTCTCTCGGTTATCTGTCATCTGTCATCTCTCTCGGTTATCTGTCATCTGTCATCTTCCCTTCATCTCCTTTCCAACCTGATCTTCCTCTCTCTCTCTCAGACGGAGGTGTGTGTGTTGTCTGATGTGTATCTCTGTAAGCTGCCTGCTGTGCTGCGCTGTGTGGAGGCCCTGGTGAAATGTGAGGTAGAGGGGGACACCCCCTACAGCCCCTGCTCCTCACTGCTCTCAGAGGGCTTCTTGATCTTCTACAGCCTGGTCATGATCCTGCTGTACACACTCTACTACCATCTGGTCTCATAGATACTGAGGACCCTGCTCTACACTGTACTACCACCTGGTCTCATAGATACTGTGTGTGTGTGTGTGTGTGTGTGTGAGTACTCGGACTGATGTGAATTTGACCACCTGGACATTCAGACAACCCGGACTTAAATAATCCACCATAAATTCCATAAAAACACACACACACACACACACACACACACACACACACGCACACGCAGCTGTCCTGGCATGAGGTATGCAGGGTGAGAGACGAGCCTCACAACACAGGAAGGACTGTCAGCTGCCCCCTCCAACCTCACAGCTGCTATCAAAACGTACCCAACGTGACAGTATACACACACAGCCACAGCAGAGCACACTGTGTGTACGTACAACAGCTGGTGTGGTTGAGCACAACATGGAACCATGTGATTCATAAAATAACCACTGAATTCATGTCCTTTTAAAGTTGAGAGACTGGCTCTGACGCATATTTATGTTGTCTGAAATACCCTTTAGATAAAAGGGCCCTTCGAACATGACAACCTATGTGAATGATTAGCAGAGAAATACATTTGAGTTAATCCGTTACAGTTCTAATACAGAAACTCACATATATATTTTTAAAGGGCTTCCCTACATGACTGCTTTTACCCCTCTAATGCACAGCATGTCTCTGTCTGACGATGTCCTGTCTGACGATGTCCTGACGATGTCCTGTCTGACGATGTCCTGACGATGTCCTGTCTAACGATGTTCTGACTATGTCCTGTCTCTGTATCTGACGATGTCCTGTGTCTGACGATGTCCTGTCTCTGTGTCTGCCGATGTATCTGACGATGTCCTGTCTGACGATGTCCTGTCTCTGTCTGACGATGGATGTCCCGTCTCCAGTGAGGGAAAACCCCTGTACTCAGAGAATTGGGGACACCCGTTGTAACCCTTGAGGCGATTTAGAAAACAGGAAAGGACCACGTTTATCAAATAAGAGGACATTTTGTGACCTAGACTCCAACATTTTTCTGAAAGGATTAAGACATATTCTCATGGAAGCCATTTTGAGGAAATGAGACCAATCATTCGTGCCTGTTTATAACTGAGTGCCAGTAAGAGTACTCACTGACCAACGCCTTCCACTGGTTTCTGCCTGCCGTGTCTGACTGTGACCACCAGAGGGCGGTGTTGCTACACACTACATTACACCGACTGCTGTCCCCAATGCTTTTATGTCTAAAAACTGATGGTACACAAACATTTCCAAGCTTGTAATGATTTATGGTAACTTCTTTTTGCTGTTTGTTTGGTCACCGGCTTAACATGCTTCATGTTTGTAAAAATGTAAACAACTAATTAAATTATTTTTTTTCTGTCTTATTTATATATTTTTTAAGATTATGTTTTGTGTTTTGTTTTTTTCTGTCTGTTGCAGTGCTTGAGAAAAGAGCTTTGGCCTCATAGATAAAAGCTAACTGAAATCAATTGGTTTAATTCGCTTCCTGATTGAGTCAGATTACTGGTTTTAGCCGTTCAATGGGACCACTTCTCCAAAGCTCGCACGAAATAAACATTTAGATAAAGATAATGGTTATTAGCTCGTATCTGTCAGATAATTAACTTAAGTCTGAATTAACTGTCATGTGATCTGCTCTTACAGTTTAGGCACTACATTTCCCATCAGCCCTATTGTGTACAATGTTGCTGTGGGTACTCCTGGGGAGCGGTGTTTTTTTTTTGTGTGTGCATTGTTGAGGCCTCTGCTTTCTCCAGCGTAAGGCTATGTCATAGCTACCTGAGTGCTCTGTGGAAACTCTGTGTGATGTCCAAGCTAGTAGAGTTCGCCAGCTTGTGGTCTGGTTCGTTTTAGCCTTTTCAATGGGCACGGAAATAGGGGTTAACACAGGTTTATGAGAGAAAAGTCATGTTAACTAACTGACATTATGAAGCGTTTATCTGCGTTTTTACGACATAAATCAAAATTCCCAAAGCAACGGTAGCCGATGAAGGTTCTCGCATAGAACGAGACCTGTGTGTTACCGCAGACCTTATTTCGGGCAGTTATCCAAAAACCCTACCAAAAACGCCATTTTGTTTTCCCCCCATAGGCTTTGAGTTGGTGCCTACAAAAAGACACCATTGTCAAAAATACTGAGGTGTAATACATTTTATACACACACACACACACTGTAAATAGAAGGCAACATTTCACCTTGTATTTGAGGTGTGTCTCTTACTCCGAGGTGTCATCCTAATACTGTAATCAGGACTTTTTCATAGGACGGTGATGTATGCATATTGATAGAGCTTAGTCACCTTGCATGAAGTAGGCAAGAAGAGCGGCCATTTTGGCAGTCCGGGCTAGGTGGTTCCAACTCCTCATCCTTCTACTCCCGTGTCCCTGAGGGATATGTAGAAATGTCTATTTCCTCTCTTTTGTCTGTTACATCATTTTTGGCGCATAACCACAGTCAGTCGTTGTTGGAATTGCATTTGCGATTTAATGTTTCAACCAAAATGAGTTTTATAAAATGAAACTTAAAAAAAGGTGAAACCACCACCATATTCACTGGTTTAGAAATGAATTCTATTCTTTAAAATGTTAACTGAACAGAAATACTGTTGTATTTTGTAATATTTATATCATACCTATGTATTTAAATGAGTTTATATAAAATCTATAGTTTTTCTCCTCTGTAATGAAATTATTAAATAAGGAATTTAACCATTTTCGTGTGTCATCGTCTGCTTTTGAAGTTGTCGGCTTTTTTGCTGCTAAAATGTTTTTTGTTTTGTAACTTGTATTCCTACCGTCAAGCTTTTGTTGCATTCTGCCCTGCGCTTCAAACTCTGCTCTGCCTTGTGGATACCAGGTGTACTACTGTCATTTGTGTGCTGCCCTCTAAGTGAAGAAGGTACGTTTGTGCAGCAGCTCACAGGACAGAGGTAATGATTGCACCATCGCTGCATGTTTGGAATGGGGTTAGTAGAGGCGGATAAATTACAGGGCTCTCAAGTCTTTCCTCGATTCCTTGTCCTTTCCTCTCGAGCCCTCCACTCATTTTTTTTGTTTTCCTTTTATTAGATCGAACCAGGTACTTTGCGTTGCAACCTGTGTTTAGTCCCCTCCACCGAACCTCCCTACAATAATTGTCTTTTTATTTGATGCTCAAGTGTCACTGGTCACAAGCTCCACCCACTGACAGAGATTTTATCCAATGAATCCCATTTGCCCTCAAACTCCAATGAGCTCTCGGGGCTCTTTCAATTCATCTCTCCTCGATTCCGCTCCTTCTCAAAATGCATTGGACTTTGGACCTTTTTCCTCCCAATACGATTTGAAGAGTCGAGGAGAGAGGAATCAGGAAGGCAAGATGGATTGAGAAAGAGCCCTCGCCTCTTTTGAAAGTTGAGCGGGAGCGGGAAGTGTATGTCCTCTAGGTTTTTCCACTGATGATTTGAGAAAGTTGGGAGGAGAGGACGGGAGAATTCAAGAAAATACTTTTTAAAAGCCCAATTTGGACCTTTTTTTTCTCCCCCTATGGTCTCCACTCCATCTTCCGCTCCATGGTGGATAAAGGAATGGGTACTTAATGTAGTGTGGGCCTTCTTTGAGCATGCAGTGGATGTGGTGCATGAGTGTACAAGTATTGAAGTTTGTATAGTGGACGTCTGTGTGGTTTTTGCTCCTTAAGTAACTGTGATTGTGTTACCGTAATGGTTGTTTTGACTACAGGTTAACAAGTCATTAGCTCGGTTGTATCAGATGTGCACGCTCATGGGGCGGCAGGGTAGCCTAGTGGTTAGAGCGTTGGGCTAGTAACCGAAAGGTTGCAAGTTCGAATCCCCGAGCTGACAAGGTACAAATCTGTCGTTCTGCCCCTGAACAAGGCAGTTAACCCACTGTTCCCCGGTAGGCCGTCATTGAAAATAAGAATTTGTTCTTAACTGACTTGCCTAGTTAAATAAAGGCAAAATAAATGTACAGTATGTGACTTCTGTCCCTCTTCCCACCCTAGGACACCCTGTGTCCCTGCCAGCTGATCCTGGACGGTGAGGGTCTGTCGCGGGTCGCCCAGACCGCCCAAGCCCTGCTGGACCTCCCTGTGTCAGGACCCCGCCGCGCCGCTGCCCCAACCGGGCTGCCCCAACAACTGCCTGCTCAGAAGCTTACCAGCACCCAGTAGATATCATTACAGAACAAAATATAATGGTCTGCTGTATGGGAGTCTGTAGTGTGTGTGTGTTTTCTTTCATTCTTTGCCCATGTCTGTTTTGCGGTCTAAACATTTGCATTTTAAGACGTAGCCTACAGAGAATGACAACTTCCCCATAAGACTCAACTACACTGTCTCATTGTAGAATAAAATCTCAGGAAACTGTCCATGGTTTTGTATATGTGTTACTGTATTTGTCTACGGAGGGCCCCCCATTTCAACACAGACCTCCTCAGGTGCTAGAAGTTGTAGCCACATCACAATCAAACCTGCTGTTCTCAGAAAATGTCGGGGGGGGGGGGGGTAAACCTGCTGTTCTCAGAAAACGTCAGAGAGAGGGGGGACGGAATAATGTTCCCCTTTAATTAATCATCTGTCGCTTGAATCATGAACCAATTACCAGTGAAGACTAATTATCAATCAGTAGTAATTGCTCCGTCGCACTCCCGATGGCAGAACTGGTCTGCAGGCTTATCACATCCCTTGTATAAGACACACACCGCGCACACATTCTCTGTCTCTCTCTATGTCTCTGTGTGTGTGTCTCTCAGTCCCCACTCTGTGTTGAGAGACAGAGATAAGAGCCTGTCTATTCCTCTCACGTCCCGGCCGGAAGCCCCCACGAGAGCCCGGCGTGTTGCTCGTAAGCGCCGTGTCGGAGAGTGGAGTGTCTCTCTGACATTTATCGGCTGTAATTGAAGCCGTGAATGAACCCCCACCCGTACACGCACTCAAGCGTCATGGAAACCGGGGTACTGCGGTCCAACCTCATTTGTGTTAGGAAACTACGTCATACTGATATTAATACAGATTTAGGATAGGGATATCATTAGATTTAGGACAGGGATATCATTAGATTTAGGATAGGGATATCGTTAGATTTAGGATAGGGATATCGTTAGATTTKGGATAGGGATATCGTTAGATTTGGGACAGGGATATCGTTAGATTTAGGATAGGGATATCGTTAGATTTAGGATAGGGATATCGTTAGATTTTGGATAGGGATATCGTTAGATTTGGGACAGGGATATCGTTAGATTTAGGATAGGGATATCGTTAGATTTAGGATAGGGATATCGTTAGATTTAGGACAGGGATATCGTTAGATTTAGGACAGGGATATCGTTAGATTTAGGATAGGGATATCATTAGATTTATTGCCGGTTTTTGGAGCACCAAGACTTGTGATGGGTTTAACTTGCAGTATCTTGTCTGGTGCTATTATCCTTTTGAAAAAGGTTATTAAAGATGGAACAAGGTGATATGGTTCAGATAGGGGTCAAATACGAGGTCGCACAAGATATCATTAGTGCTTCTTCAGTTTCATTCGGCTGAATCTTTACTGAATACATGAACAGAAATCCTATCAGCATGGGAAGATATTTAAACAGCTGTATTGTTCAATAACAAACTAATTTCATTTGGCAAAGTGGATTATTTGCTTTTCAAAACATGAACTTCAAAACATTCACAATTAAATTGTACGATGCTGTGTGTAAAATTGCAAACAAACGTTCCATGGCTGTAGTTTACGTAAATCTCCTGCGAATCTCCACAACACTCTTGAACAGTGTCAAACAAACTCTTTGGGCAGCACTGGGTAAGTCCATACCGTCCTGGAATCAACCTCAAGATCAACTTCAAATTGCTCTTTATCTTTTACCTTCACTTGTATACTTTATTTTTATTTCTCCGTTATTTTACCAGGTAAGTTGACTGAGAACACGTTCTCATTTACAGCAACAACTTGGGGAATAGTTACAGGGGAGAGGAGGGGGATGAATGAGCCAATTGTAAACTGGGGATTATTAGATGACCGTGATGGTTTGAGGGCCAGATTGGTAATTTAGCCAGGACACCGGGGTTAACACCCCTACTCATACGATAAGTGCCATGGGATCTTTAAGGACCTCAGAGTCAGGACACCTGTTTAACGTCCCACCCGAAAGACAGCACCATACACCCTATTCTAGGTTTGAGAGGCAATATTCGATTGGTTCCTTTGCTCTAAAATCCACCAAAGTCGTATGCTTGATATACAGGTAACTGCCAAAATAAAGGAAACACTTGAGTAACTGAGGGATACAAAGTATATTAAAATCAGGTGCTTCCACACAGGTGTGGTTCCTGAGGTAAGGAATTAACATCCCATCATGCTTAGGGTCATGTATGATCTATGCCAAGGTGATCTGAAGCAGTTCTGGCTCGTAGTTGCCCAACGCCCTATTAAGACACCTTGCCGTTTCCTTTACTTTGGCAGTTACCTGTATATGGTCCATTCAAGCCAGATCTCATACAGGTCTGTTGTGTGTGTTGTGTAGGCTTAGTGTGTGTTGTTCACCTTCCATAGACAGGCTAGCTGGTTCTGACTTGGTTGGGTTGTGTATGTTGTGTAGGCTTAGTGTGTGTTGTTCACCTTCCATAGGACAGGCTAGCTGGTTTCTAACTTGGTTGGTGTTGTGTATGTGTGTAGGCTTAGTGTGTGATGTTCCACTTCATAGATCAGGCTAGCTGGTTCTACTATGTTGGTGGGTTGTGTATGTTAGGGGTGAAGCCTCCACAGCCTTCGGTCGCAGAATCTGAAGGGGTTAGTAGGACCTAGGGGGGGCAGGGGAATCTGAAGGGTGATAGGACCTAGGGGCATGGAGAATCTGAAGGGGCGTTAGGACCTACGGGGGGCAGGGAGAATCTGGAGGGTGTAGGGCCTAGGGGGGCAGGGAGAATCTGAGGGTTGTAGCCTGAGGGGGGCAGGGAGAATCTGGAGGGTTGTAGGACCTAGGGGGGGCGGGAGAATCTGAGGGTGTTAGGCCTAGGGGTCATAGAGAATCTGAAGGGGTGTAGGCCTAGGGGTCATGGAGAATCTGAAGGGGTGTAGGGCCTAGTCATGGAGAATCTGGAAGGGGTGTAGGGCCTAGGGGTCATGGAGAATCTGAAGGGGTTCTAGTCGGCGCTAGGGTCATGGAGAATCTGAAGGGTGTAGGGCCTAGGGGTCATGAAGAATCTGAAGGGTGTAGGGCCTAGGGGTCATGGAGAATCTGGAGGGGCGTAGGGCCTAGGGGTCATGGAGAATCTGAAGGGGTGTAGGGCCTAGGGGGGCAGGAGAATCTGAAGGGTGTAGGGCCTCGGGGGGGGGGGGGCAGGAAGAATCTGGAGAGACGTAGGGCCTCGGGGGGCAGGGAGAAGTCTGAAGGTCGTGTAGGACCTAGGGATCTCTCCTCCC
>NW_019943218.1:29709-48788 GCF_002910315.2 Salvelinus sp. IW2-2015 | reverse complement strand
ATTGAGAATCTGAGGTGTAGCCTAGGTCATGGAGAATCTGGAAGGGTGTTAGGGCCTAGGGGTCATGGAGAATCTGAAGGGGTGTAGGGCCTAGGGGTCATGAGAATCTGAAGGGTGTAGGCCTAGGTCAGGAGAATCTGAAGGGGTAGAGGGCCTAGGGGTCAATGGAGAATCTGGAGGGGCGGTAGGGGCCTAGGGGTCATGGGAGAATCTGAAGGGGTGTAGGGCCTAGGGGGGCAGGGAGAATCTGAAGGGGTTAGGGCCTCGGGGGGCAGGAAGAATCTGGAGAGACGTAGGGCCTCGGGGGGCAGGAGAATCTGAAGGGTGTAGGACCTAGGGGGGGGCAGGGAGAAATCTGAAGGGCGTAGGCCTCGGGGGGCGCAGGAGAATCTGGAGAGACGTAGGCCTCGGGGGGGCAGGGAGAATCTGAAGGATGTAGGGCCTAGGGGGCAGGGATGAATCTGAAGACGTAGGGCCTATGGGTCCATGGAGAGATCTGGAGGGGTGTAGGGCCTAGGGGGGCAGGAGAATCTGGAAGAGGTGTAGGGCCTAGGGGGCAGGACACCCACCCCCAATCCCCACACATGACAAAGAAAGGACAGACAGACACTTATTTGTATGACTCAGATATACTGATGTGTACGATAGACGTTATATAAAAGAGGAACTGAACCTCTATTTGTGTGTATTACATGTGCCAGTTCCTCTGGCATCATCCTGATAATGCCTTGTACTGGGGTCTCTCTGTGGACTAAAACAAACAGGGACCAACAGCCTACCTCATTATACTGAGGGGAAACGGGGAAGTAGCCTACCTCATTATACTGAGGGGAAACGGAGAAGTAGCCTACCTCATTATATTGAGGGGAAACAGGGAAGTAGCCTACCTCATTATATTGAGGGGAAACGGGGAAGTAGCCTACCTCATTATACTGTGGGGAAACGGGGAAGTAGCCTACCTGTGTGTAGCAGTGCGGTCAGATGGGGCACAATTGCTCTGATATCCACCTGCTGCCTCATGAATCTCTGTTTCTAGGAGAGAAAGGTGAAAGAACACTGAATACCTGTATAACAAGGCAGATACATGTCTCTCACACTGTGTCTCTCACGTTTTCTCTCTCGCACACACAAACCTTGATGTAACACTCGCTGACTCTTCGGACGAGGGTTGTCAAACTCTGGTATGGATTGTCTGCATTGTTCTGGGGGGGGTCTTTTTTTCAGTGAGGTCATCGAAGCTGAGGAAGCCTGGGATTGGGTGACGGTAGAGGACCACTTGACAGAGGGTGGGGTGTCGAGGGAGAGGGACGTCGCCGTGGAAACGATTGCCAAAACCATCAGGGTGAGGCATCTCCTGCGGCCTGTAGAGCTGAGGCATCTGCTGCAGGACCTGAGGAGAGTTAATAGGAAAAGTATGAGATAAACCAGGGTTTCTCAAATTGAGTTACTGCAGGGAGTCTGCGGCTAAGGGTGGCAGGTAGCCTAATGGTTAGAGCATTGGGCCAGTAACTGAAAAGTCCCTGAGCTGACAAGGTAAAAATCTGTCGTTCTGCCCCTGAGCAAGGCAGTTAACCCACTGTTCCCCGGGCGCCGAAGACGTGGATGGTGATTAAGGCAGCTCCCCCGCACCTCTCTGATTCACAGGGGTTGGTTTAAATGTGGAAGACACATTTCAGTTGAATGCATTCAGTTGTACAACTGACTAGGTATCCCGCCTTTCCCTAGATATCAATATATATATATCAAAAAATATTACTAACAACAACAGATTAAATGGATTTTGGCCAAGGGATCTGTGGAAGAAATTTAGAGTGTGGAATACAATACAGTGTAGTATTATTCATCTACAATGTATCTTCTTCAACCTGGGCAACATGGGCCTGGGAGGCTCAAAGAAATATTGCTATCCACAGTAAAAATGTTCAGCTCAATAATTATTGTATTCCCCAAGATAATTTTTAAAACATAAATGCAGTGTAATTTAAACTTTAAATCTGCAAAGTTCTCTTTGTTTCATGATGAAATTTGTAGAATAGCAGAATATTGGGATAGCGGATAGCCTAGGTAGAGCGTTGGGCCAGTAACCGAAAGGTTGCTGGATCGAATCCCCGAGCTGACAAAGTAAAAATGTGTCGTTCTGCCCCTGAACAAGACAGTTAAGGATCTGCCCCCTTTTTTTCTTCCAATTTTCGCCTAAAATGACAAACCCAAATCAAGCTGCCTATAGCTCAGGCCCTGAAGCAAGGATATGCATATTATTGGTACAATTTTAAAGGAAACACTTTGAAGTTTGTGGAAATGTAAAAGGAATGTAGGAGAATATAACACAATAGATCTGGTAAAAGATAATACAAAGAAAAAACCAACCGTTTTTTTGTATTTTTTTTTGGTACCATCTTCTTTGAAATGCAAGAGAAAGGCCATAATGTATTATTCCAGCCCAGGTGCAATTTAGATTTTGGCCACTAGATGGCAGCAGTGTATGCGCAACGTTTTAGACTGATCCAATGAACCATTGCATTTATGTTCAAAATTTTGTATTAAGACTGCCCAAATGTGGCTAATTTGTTAATAATTTCATGTTCAAAATTGTGCACGCTCCTCAAACAATAGCATGGTATTCTTTCACTGTAATAGCTACTGTACATTGCACAGTGCAGTTAGATTAACAAGAATTTAAGCTTTCTGCCCATATCAGAGATGTCTATGTCCTGGGAAATGTTCTTGTTACTTACAACCTCAAGCTAATCGCATTAGCCTACGTTAGCTCAACCGTCCCGTGGAAGGGACACCGATCCCGAAGAAATGTTTTAACCCACTGTTCCCTGGTAGGCCGTCGTTGTAAATAAGAATTAGTTCTTAACTGACTTGACTAGTTAAATAAAAAAATTAAAACATCTATGCCCCATGACAAAAATGTGTTCTGTTTAAATCTGTTTAAGATGTCAATCAATCAAGTTCACAACACAAGTTATAGCCCAAAAGCGCCCTACAAGATGGTAGACATGTTTGAATAACGCTGCTTTCGTAGCCAAGTGGAAAGTGGGAATTTACCAAGTACGACTGGGACAAATCCACTTAACGCTGCTACAACTGGTAGTTACTGTCATCCTGAGCTCCCACTTCTACCACATTCTGACCTCTGACCTCACCTACTAAGGAAATTACAACCACGATGGTTGTACTTTTAGTTTATGGTTTATGCAACTTGTTGGCCATTAGCCAATCAGCGTGTCTCAATGAGTTCAAAGCACGTGAATGCATTCAAGTAGTATTTACGACTTCACAACTGGTACATTCCCACCTCCCACTGAGTTACAAAAGGAGCAATAGAAGTATCTCACTGAATAAGACTAAATCTGTGTTCCAATACCATACTAACATACTGTATACTACATACTTAGTGAGTATATACCATATACTATTAGTTCATTTTTTTGTATACTGTAAACTTACGGTATCTGTCTAGCGCTTCGCCTGTCTACTGGAAGTTGATGCTGTTGCTATGCAACCCCTTGCTAGCTTGTTAGCATAACAAATTACAAGCTAGACATTTTATGATTTTGGGTGTGTTCGTAAATTCAATCTGGAGTGCCAGAGTGCGCTCTGGGCGTTTGTAAATCCAGAACGTCAGATTGTCCGTTCGTAAATTAAGAGTGTTTCGCTATCGGAGCGTTCAGAGTGCACACTGGACACTCTAGCTGATGGGGGTTGATCTGAGCATTCAACGGCAGTCAAGCACCCAACCTCACTGGCTAATGTTGGCTAGCTACTTCTAGACACAAATGAGAGAACAGCTCACTCTGACCATTTTACTCGCCCTATCAGAGCTGGTTAGGCTGTTTATGTTATCCAGAGCGTTGGTGACTGTACTGCTGGCAACAATTTAATTACACTTTTTTTTTGCAGGTGTTTACTGACACCGGCCATATTCAACGGGTGTTGGGTGTTGAGCATTCGTAAATTCATCAGATATTCTGCGCTCTGGCACACTCACACGAGAGTGCTCTGAAATCGGAGTAGATAGCCAGAATTAACAATGTCCATTAAAACGCACAATGACTATACCACTTAGCTAAGAATGATGTGAATAATCAAGTCAATAAACGTTGGGTAGTTAGTTAGATAGCAGATAGTTAATATACTGGTAAGTTTGATGTACTAGTAGCTAACTAACATTAGGTAACTAGCTGTCGTGTCTTTGGCATCATTAAAAGTGAAGACTGTTATTTTATCAAATCAATTCTCTGTAATTACTATTACGTGATTAAACTAATCATGCAAATGTAATTAACTAGGAAGTCGGGGCACCAAGGAAAATCTTCAGATTACAAAGTTATAATTTTCCGAATATAACTCTTCAGATATTTTAGTATCTGATCAATTAGTCTTCTATTAATGAATTATTCTTTACATCACGTCAGTCTCATTCCAAACGTCATAAACTGTTGGTTATCTGCACAAACCCAGCCTAAACTATGACTCATCCATACACCAAATGGCTTAATCATTTATTTACTAACTAACTAAATAATCACAGAAATGCATAAACAAACAAACAGTAGATAAGTTACTAACAAGGATAGGGAAGATTCCCTAGTGGGCTAAACCGATATGACAGCTTGGTGGACAAAGGAAAGTGGGTGTGGACTGAGAAAGAAGCGGGAAAGACAAATGGATCACTACACACAGTTGATATTTATATTAATTTAAATGCTAATCCTTTGCACATGAATGCTCACTCATTCGGGAATAATTGCAATCAATATATATTTACGCCCATGCGTCGTCGGAATCCGGTCCGTCTGCCAACTCTCCGAGTCTCTCTCTCTTTCTGTTTCCCTGAAGATCAAAGCCTTTCGTGGTTAGAATGAATACTTCAGAGTACCATTCAGAAATGTCCTCATAGAATAGATGTTTCAGTGGTTGTCGGTATTCTCGTCCGAGGTTTACATAATTTCTAGCTGCAGACTAGGAATTAGTATCTAAGATTTGCTCTTATTCTGTCGGGATCGATAGTCTCAGAGTTGAACCATTTCCAGCCGTGTAGCCAATGCTCCACGTGGTATGGTTAGGAATTCAACAACCATTGCAACCTTAGCTTACACTGAGGTTTTTGTGGTCTAAACTATTCGCAATCGGGTTTGCTCAGTCTGAAGAGGATTTTCTTAGGAGGGGCTTTTATTCGTAACAGTAGAAGTGGCGGTTCCATGACGCCTGATCATGTCTGTGCTCACAGGGGCGGGCCAATGACTTGAGAATACAATTCTCTCACAATAAAGGTTTAACATCACATTACATCATTTCACAAATAGTTTCATCTTTACTCATTCATTTTATACAAGAATTAGATGCAAACCTCATAACTGAGGAACCTGTATAAACAGAGTTATGGTAATGTGGCTGTATTGTCTTTCATGAGGTCACAAACATGAAACAAAATGGACCGGGTCGTAGCTGGCTTCTCCACCGACCGTTTACACATTCTCCAATACATGGACATTGTTCAGTTCTCAAATCCTGGAATGTAGTAGAATTTGGCGGGAGTTCCTTTGTTCTACTGTGAAACTCTCTCCATACTGCATAGCCAGGGGGAGAGAGTCTCCACCAGGAATGTACGACCTGAGATAACAGAACCTGGGTGTAGGAGAGAGAGAGAGGGGGAAGCCAAAATCTATACCCAGGAAGGGCCACGTCATGACATAGCTAACATACCGCCGGTACCTACTGCTGTAATGCTATGCGTTTTGTAAGGATATCGTAGCTAACAAATTGTCAGCCAATGGAACTTATTTGAAAAGTCATGACTTTATTACGTCGCTCAACATTTTCTTAACATTTGTCATAATTTGTATCCGCTCTTGTTGGACTTCAGCTGCGTATTTTCCGCCATTTTCTTCTTCTTCTTCTGTGGATTTTATATGGCGGTTGGCAACCGACTTTAAGGTGCATTACCGACACCAACTGGACTGGAATGTGGACCAGAGACAGTGAAGGTCTGAATACTCCCCGAGGAAACTAAACACATAATTAAATACTACATCCCCTGAATATTTCTCCAGCAGTTCACTTAATCCTGTCTCTTCAACCCCATTACTCCTTAAATCTAATAACAATTGCTCCCCTTCTCTCATATATTTCTGGCACTGAAATAGAACATGTTCCACTGTCTCCATCTCCTCCTGACAATGATCACACCTCCCAGTCTTTTCCCCCACCACTTTCAATGTACTGTTGAGCCTTGTGTGTCCCAGTCTCAGCCTTCTGACTACACTTTCCTCCCTTCTCTCGGCCTGAGGACCTCCCTTCCCCAACTTTGTCCTGGATCTTATACAGGTGTCTTCCCTTTCTCTCCTTGTTCCACAACTCTTGCCACTTATTTTTAACCCCTGTTCGTATTAACCCCTTGGCTTCTGCTTTACTGATTTGACAATTCCATCTCAACATTAGGATGTTTAATAACAGCCTGCTTGGCAATAATATCCACTTCCTCATTCCCCTCTACTCCCACATGAGCTGGTACCCAGAGGAACATCACAAATACCCCCATTTTCTTCAAATCTGAAAACGTTATGAAGCTACGCCCATTTTCTGAAGAATTGCATTATGGGCCATAAAAGCACAGAAATAGTGTCCACTGCTTGTAAGCTTTGTATTTTTTTGGCGAATTTAGTACGACATCCTGGAACCTTTGGCATACTAACTATATCCATAACAATGACCAATAAGCATACTATATACTTAATTCACGTCACAAATACTACGGTTAGTGAGGTTAGTATGAGTATTGGAACACAATTTAAGTCTGTGTTTACACAGGCAGCCAATTTCTGATCTTTTTCCCACTAATTGGTCTTTTGACCAATCACATCAGATCTCTTTCATATGATTGGTCAAACGACCAATTACTGAAAAATATGATAATAATTGGTCTGCCTGTGTAAACGCGGCCCTGGAGATTCTCAGATGATTAAAATGCACGTCACCATCAAGAAAAGATGAATCAACTGCTTCAGTAGGGATATGATTTGGTTTTAGTAATTTAGTTGACACAGGGACAATGCATATTAATCAACATTTCAGTTTACACATCAATGTAAATGTTTAAACTAATTAAGCTAATTTACATCTGATAATTACATTTTTTGTGGAGTTGTAGGTAGAATTATTTCTGTGTTGGTGGGTTCTGAGCATACGGTCTCTTTAAGAGGGCAGAAATTACACGAAGCAGGTTAGCTCTGTTTGTTATCCCCTGCTGAATACACTAGATCCTCTATGCTTACATTTCCTTTTCATGCTTGGGACAATACTCTTTTGTTACTGACCAGGTGTCATTTGGCTGCAGGGGTATGCTGGGGTGGTTCTGGCATCATTTGGTCTGGTCTGTTCTACCTCCACATCAGGCCACCTCAGGAGTGACAGTGGGTCATCGTAAGAAAGCAGTACTGAGTAAACCTAATAGCTATATCACTACAGGTGCTTCCCAAAAGTTTAGTGGCTTCCTCTTCTCCTGTCCTCTGTCTGAACTGACGTGATAGAATTGGACAGGTGAAAGCAGAATCCTGACAGGAATCCACTACACTGTCTACTGAGATCAGTGCAGAGAGAAGATGAGGGGACACCATTTCAAACTGTTGTACCTGTAAATTGAGGAAAATTCCATTGGTTGTGATGTAACATGACATCGTCCTGAGGCGGCCTCATGTTCCTGCCGTGAACTACAGAGCGAGAGAAAGAGAGCAGTAGATGAATCCTGAATCCCGGCAGCGCTGTAGAACGGTAGCACCACAGGATTTAACAGAACACACAGAAGACGACTAGAACACAAACGTATTCTATATAACTCTATGGGTAGTCTTCTATACAACTCTATGGGTAGTCTTCTATACAACTCTATGGGTAGGGCTGTGAACAAGGGGAAGCAGAGAGGAACTACTTGCATTTTGTGGAACAAGTAAGGTGAAAGGATAAACATATATGATTAGAAATAAATGTCTAAGTAAAGGACAATATAATTAGATAGGCATTTCTTTATTATATTCATGAGAAATGAAGACTAGTGATTAATGATTACGACCTATGTAATATTAAGCACATTGCTTATCTTTACAACAGGAATATTGCCTACCTGGCTGGCATGAAAATGAACCACAGGAAAAGTGTCCTCCATTCGCTATTTCAGTGCATAGATGACATGTATTTTCCTCCATGGCCCTGTTTCCAGACAGGTGCGTGATAATGGTCCATTCAAAATCAAAACTAATTTCACATGTATATGTAAAGACAAGATTAAATCAAGAATAGTTTGATGGGTGACAATATTAGCCGATCACTTGTGAAGGATGCCCAGCTTAAGGCAAGAAACAACATTTTTTTTTTGGTGCAACTTTTTCAAATCATAGTCGCACACCTCATGTATCCTAAATGTTTAAATAAGGTTTGTATCACAACTTAAGTGGACAGATAACTTCTTAAAATTAAGCACGTGAATCCTCTTTACAACAGGGTGTAAAGCCTAACGCCTGGATCACACCGATAGCGATAGAATCATAGCGCAAAATATTACGCAGCATCATCTGGATATGTTTGTCACCCGATGAAATGAATCATGTAACAATTAACTCATTAGGATTTGGGGCACCATGAGATCAGTTGAGTTACCATCTCCCGAATTCAACTCTAAAAGATCTTTACCTATCACAACCATAAAACAGTCAACGTATTAATCACAACCTCGTATCATAAAATCATTTTGAACAGATCCTAACCTCCTTGCATCTGCAAAAACCCCAGCCATACTTGTGATTCAGTTACAACACAAATTGGTTTAATTATTTATTTACTAGCTAACTAAATGATAACACAGAATAACATACACACTTAATACATTAGGAAAAGGTCCCTAGCGGACTGACACAATATGGTTTGCTTTTTACAAAAGGATATGGAGAGGGAGGTTGAGAGAGAGAGAAAAAGACAATAATCTTTGATACATTTTAGAAACTCTTCTCCCGTTTGGAGTAAGAAATCATGAATGTATTTACGATGAATACCTTCGTTCGCCGTTTCTCTGTCGGAATGAGGCCTTGTTAGGAAGGGTGTTGGGCCTTTCAGCTACACCCTTGTAAGGCTCTGATTGTCCTAAAGGGTTCCCCCCTCCCCAGTCTTCTACTGTTGTTCACTCTGGAAGATGCTCCTTCGGAAGATAGGCTAGCCAGCCGTGTCGAAGGTTCCCATTGGTGATGAGTAAAATACAGTGAATTGAGAAGAGTAGTAGAGTATTCCCACTTAAAATGTGCTTTTCTAGATATTTGACTAAGAACAGTGATTATCTGAGGGGAGTTTTCTTCTCCACCTCGTGTTGGTATTCAGGGTTCAAATTACTTTACAGGCGCATCTGCAGCCTGGCGATGTTCTGGTGTCAATGTTAATTTCTTTACCAATCCTTTTATGCATTCTGGTCGAAAGGGACAGTTCCCTCAGGCTGACACACATCTCTGACCTCACTCGGGGCGTGGCTACTTACTGTGCAAAGTTTATAGGAGACAAATGATCTCATGGCTCCTAAAATCACATTCCTATCTTAACAAAAATACTTTCATAATTTTTCATATTTCATGCACAACGTAAAGAATGGAGACCTCGTACATGTAGTGGGTATACTTTCCAAGTTACAGTAGTTCCTTTATAACACTTTTAATGACATCACAAAATAACAACCCATATGACATGATTATTCTTTAGCTCGCCTCTGACCATTCCCCTCGTTCTTATGTCAGAAATATCGTTCCAGTATTCGCTTGTAGAACGTGTTAGAGTTTCGGCAGGAAAAATGTCTCTGTGTAGACAAAGGATCATTCCTACAATACACATCACCATCATCACCAGACTACAGTACACATCACCATCATCATCATCACCAGACTACAGTACACATCACCATCATCATCACCAGACTACAGTACACATCACCATCATCCTCACCAGACTACAGTACACATCACCATCATCATCCTCACCAGACTACAGTACACATCACAGACTACAGTACACCCACCAGACTACGTAACACACCAGACTACAGTACACACCACCAGACTACAGTACAACATCACCAGACTACAGTACACACCACCAGACTACAGTACACATCACCAGACTACAGTACACACCACCAGACTACAGTCAACATCACCAACTACAGTACACATACCAGACTACAGTACATCTCACCAGACTACAGTACACATCACCAGACTACAGTACACATCCAGACTACAGTAACACATACATCATCACAGACTACAGTACACATCACAGACTACAGTACACATCACCAGACTACAGTACACATACATACAGTACACACCACCAGAACTACAGTACACATCACAGACTACAGTAACCCACAGACTACAGTACACACACCAGACTACAGTACACATCACCAGACTACAGTACACTCACCAGACTACAGTACACATCACAGACTACAGTAACCTCACCAGACTAAGTACACATCACCAAATACAGTACACATCACCAGACTACAGTACACATCACAGACTACAGTACACATCACCAGACTACAGTACACATCACCAGACTACAGTACACACACCAGACTACAGTACAATCACCAGACTACAGTACACACCACCAGACTACAGTACACACCACCAGACTACAGTACACATCACCAGACTACAGTACACATCAGACTACATACACATCACGACTACGTAACTCACAGACTACAGTACACATCACCAGACTACAGTACACATCACCAGACTACAGTAACAATCACCAGACTACGTACAATCACCAGACTACAGTACACATCACCAGACTCAGTAACATCACAGACTACAGTACCAACACCAAGACTAAGTACACCAACAGACTACAGTACACACCCAGACTACGTACACATCACCAGACTACAGTAACAAACCACCAGACTACAGTACACACACCAGACTACAGTACACATCACCAGTACTAACAGTACACATCACCAGACTACAGTACACATCACCATACTACAGTACACATCACCAGACTACAGTCACATCACACCAGACTACAGTAACACATCACATACAGTACACACCACAGACTACAGTACACATCACCAGACTACAGTACACACCACAGACTACAGTACACACCACCAGACTACAGTACACATCACCAGACTAAAGTACACACCACCAGACTACAGATACAGCACCACCAGACTACAGTACACATCACCAGACACAGTACACACAGCACACATACAACATCACCAGACTACAGTACACACCACCAGACTACAGTAACACATACGCGACTAAGTACACATCACCACTACAGTACAGACATCACCAGACTACAGTACACATCACCAGACTACAGTACACATCACCAGACACAGTTACACATCACCAGACTACAGTACACATCACCAGACTACAGTACCATACACATCACCCAACTACAGTACACATCACCAGACTACAGTACACATCACCAGACTACAGTACACATCACCATACAGTACACACCACAGACTACAGTACACATCACCAGACTACAGTACAACACACACACACACCAGACTACAGTACACATCACCAGACTACAGTACAACATCACCAGACTACAGTACACATCACCAGACTACAGTACACATCACCAGACTACAGTACACATCACATACTACAGTACACATCACCAGACTACAGTACACATCACCAGACTACAGTACACATCACCAGACTACAGTACACATCACCAGACTACAGTACACACCACCAGACTACAGTACACATCACCAGACTACAGTACACACCACAGACTACAGTACACACCACCAGACTACAGTACACATCACCAGACTACAGTACACATCATCAGACTACAGTACACATCACCAGACTACAGTACACATCACCAGACTACAGTACACACCACAGACTACAGTACACATCACCAGACTACAGTACACATCACCAGACTACAGTACACACACCAGACTACAGTACACATCACCAGACTACAGTACACATCACCAGACTACAGTACAACACCACCAGACTACAGTACACATCACCAGACTACAGTACACATCACCAGACTACAGTACAACATCACCAGAACTACAGTACACACCACCAGACTACAGTTACAAAGACACAACAGTACACACACCAGACTACAGTACACACCACCAGACTACAGTACACATCACCAGACTACAGTACACATCACCAGACTACAGTACACATCACCAGACTACAGTACACATAGCCTGCAGCCTGTGGCGGAACCACAAGTCCAGCGCGTAGGAGTCCGCTAACCTGCTGCTGTAGAAGTTTAGCGCCGATCACAACTTTGCGCAGCATCATGCCCATGTGTGCAATCTGTGGAGAGGGTGGGGAGGATGCAGAGAGGCTATGGGGACTCTAGAACTGGAAATACTAAAATAAGTATTTAAAATAATATATTTATCCTGGTGTTATTGCTTTGTGAGCCCTAAATGCCAGCATACTAAGAACAACATATTAGAAGATGTGAAGTTGACTCATGAAGTTTGCAAAGCATCCATGGCTTCATTGTCTATCAGTGTGTTGCTACAGTCTCACATACTGACTACAGTACCATGGTTACCGAATGTCAGTCAGTAACAAAAATATATTCTCTCTTTCTGATTGGTCACCCATTTACCTCAGGAACCTGAAAGCCACCAATGTGATCTTCTTGCCCAGTGGCATGACCAGGTTCCACACTGTGAGACATTCTGGAAGCATGCCGGCTTTGATCTGTTCAAATCATTTACGGTGGTTCTCTCTGTATTGTGGAAACCCCATTTTCGACCATACCTGTGACAGACAAAGCGACACGTCATCAACACCCTCACGAAAACAACTTCAGAAACATTGGAAGAAATTATGCAAGGGAATCTTTAAGAAAATGATTATGTAAATAAAATGAATCGATTGATGCAGATCGGCCCACGTAAGCATCTAAAATCGATTAAAAATCTAGGCTATTCAATGCGAATATCATAGGAACACTTCTGCAGTTCTGCTATGCTCTACCTCTTGACAAATAGTTCAATATTTCTCCTCTAAACTAGAGAAAACATCGTCAAGCCTGAAATTGGTTGATGATGCGAAACTATGTGATTCCTTTTTGATTTTCCACTCTTTGGCAGAACTAAAGGGCCCTCAGGCTCCAGGTAGAGTGATTCCATTCAGTCTGTACATAATTAATCACACACTCATCTCTTTCTCTCTCGCTCGCTCACTCTCCCTTTCTCTCACCCTGACGGAGCAGCAACAACTACGAGACTGAACTTTAATCAAATTTGATGCAAACCAAGTGATTACTGGGAAGGATCTGTAAGGTAGGTTAAAGGACTGTCAGTACTAGCCTACACTGTTGTCATCGTGGCCAGAGTGATGCTGTGAGCTGATTCAAATGCCACAAGACACATTTAAGACTTTCAACTGGACAAACTGATTATCTATTTTTTTTTTTTAAACAATACGACTCTTACTAAAAATGTATCTGATTAGTGAGCTCTTGGGGAATTCTTCTAAATTGAGCTAACAGAATCAAGGAGATCAGTTTGAAGGTTTCCCCCTTCACTAGACCTATATCAGATCTGAACGTATAGGTTAGAGTTTGTAATCCACAGTGAACAAGCACAAAATAAATACAGTAGAATAGAATAGATTATAGAATAGAACCGAATTAAGTACCTGGAGACGTCCCAGATACAGGAGTCGACAAATCAGGAAGTCAGGTTTGAGGCCGGTGCGGAAGTCAGCTAGGATGTTCTTCATATAGTACGAGTAGAGACGTGTCAGGAAGTAGAACCTCACCGGGTGGAGGTCCGAGCGGAACTGACGCACCTCGCGGCACCCCTCAACCAGACTGTCCTGTTCAAAGGATAACTCCCCCTGAGGACCAGAGAAGAAACTGTCTCAGAAAACAGACTTCTTTAACTCCCCCTGAGGACCAGAGAAGAAACTGTCTCAGAAAACAGACTTCTTTAACTCCCCCTGAGGAACCAAAGAGAAAACTGTCTCAGAAAACAGACTTCTTTTAACTCCCCCTGAGGACCCAGAGAAGAAACTGTCTCAGAAAACAGACTTCTTTAACTTCCCCTGAGGACCAAAGAAGAAACTGTCTCAGAAAACAGACTTCTTTAACTCCCCTGAGGACCAGAGAAAGAAACCTGTCTCAGAAAACAGACTTCTTTAACTCCCCCTGAGGACCAAAGAAGAAACTGTCTCAGAAAACAGACTTCTTTAACTCCCCCTGAGGACCAGAGAAGAAACTGTGTGTCTCAGAAAACAGACTTATTTTCCCTTGTGTCTCATTATGCACTGATCTGAGATGTAGTGTGTGTGTGTGTGTGTGTGTGTGTGTGTGTGTGTGTGTGTGTGTGTGTGTGTGTGTGTGTCACTTGTTTTGCCGACCAACACACACACACATTCTTCCATTCTGACATTACATTTGCTGTAAGAGCTCAGTGAAATCTTTACCGTGGTCTTCAGCTGTGACACGCTCAGATAATTGTCCTTCTGGAGAAGTAGCACAAGGTCCTTATACATAGAACGCTCCGCTTCAACACCAACACACAAAGCAACGAGCAACCTTTCAGAGGCTATACAAAATACATCCTTAGAATTTCCTAGAATGATTACATTTCCTCTAATGATTCTCTCTAAATTAGTCTGGATGAAAAGAAAGGCATATGATGTGTTTTAAAATCAAAAAAACGTTTCAACCGTTAATCACACATGATCCATCTCCCCCAGACGACTGCTGCACTCACCTGAGGATGACCACGAACTTGTTGTGCAGGAGATGGCTGGCTTGTCTCTGTGTCACATCCCAGCTAGCACAGTGGATCTGGGCCAATTCCGGCTGAGAGTCGGGGCACTCGGGCTGAGAGTCAGACTCGGCTTACGCCTGGGCCGCCTTCGGCAGTATTACTTATGGCTGGGATGTGGGGATTGAGCTCGGGATGATTCCGGTGTGAGTTATCTGGCCCAAATGTATTACTTGGGGCTCGGGCCGATTCCGGTGTGAGTTATCTGGCCCAAATGTATTACTTGGGGCTCGGGCCGATTGTGGCTACTCTCTGGCAGATGATTACACGGGCTGCTTTATATAATTAACATTTATTTATTTTTCCATATTTTTTCATTGTTTCTGTGATCCCAAAACATAATTAAAATTTAAATTAAATTCTTTAAGAGGTTTAAGTAGTATTTTAGTATTTTGATACTGTGTGCAAGGCAATTGATCATTATTAAAAACGTTGCAGATTGGGCATCCTGAGTGACGCAGCAGTCTAAGACACTGCGTTGCTACAGATGCTGGTTCGACACCCGTGCCGGCCGCGACAAGGAGACTGATGAGGCGACGCACAATTGGCCCACCGTTGTCCGGGTTAGAGGAGGGTGTGGCCGGCCGGGGTGTCCTTGTCCAGTCGCATCGTAGCGACTCCTGTGGCGGGCCAGGCGCATGCATGCTGACACAGTCACCAGGTGTATGGTGTACGGGAGTTGCAGTGATGGGACAAGATAATTGGATATGACGAAAATGGGGTAAAAAATAAATACAATATATTTTTTTTAATGTGTGGAAGTGTAATATTTAAAATGTCTAAATCGGGTAATTTTGTGTACATTTATTTAAAACTACATTGGGTGGATTCTGGTAAAATTCCGGCAAAGTCCGGTAGACAGAAATGGGCAGTCATTCGTTTTGATTCCGGGCTGAGTAGGACACCTGATTCCGAGCCGATTCAATCAGTTCCGGTGTTGTGCCGAAAATCTCCCCCTGCCAGAATTGGCGTCTCCCCCTTGGCGTTCTTCATTGCTGCGACTTGCTAGTTGAGATTTCTGCTCTTCACTCCGTTGTCAGTTTAGCCCACATTTCACTGATCTTAGTAGCAGAAAGCATTTTTGTCTACAGTTTTCGGTTTGGCTATTTGTTTCAAGTGTATATGGCGGTTCTAGTTTGTATGGCGCCCTGGGCGAACCCCCCCCCTCGTCTACACCCGGGGCAGCAACAGTCGCCCGTACCTAATCAGCTACTGATTTTTGTATTAGTCTATAAATAAATCTATTTTCCAAAATTCGTAATCTCTCCCATGTCTTATTCGACTAGTATTTTTGAAAGTGTAAGGATAATAATTCAGCCATAGTTGTTCTGAAATGTTTATTGCTTGCCAACATTTTACTCCCTCCTCTATGTTTAATATAACACACATACATTAATGATTCATTTCGGTTGCCTATCCTGACGTGAAGTTTGTTCTATAGAAAGTAGTTGACTCTGATGTGTGTCACAGAAAGTATTTGACTCTAGCCACAAAAGTAAGGAAATTAGAAGGGTGGATTCTGCCAGGGGGGGAGATTTTCGGCACTACACCGGCCCCCCGGAAGAGGACCGCTTCTGGGCCGATTCCTCATTGGTAGCTGGAACACCTCATCGTTGAGATAGTTCAACTGCTACGTAGCTACATGGATAGCAACCTTAGTTGTTGTCTCGGAGCTAGGCAACTAGCTTGGTCGTGCGATTAACTTTTTGTTGTAGCTAGCTAACGTTAAAGTGCTTAATTTGTAAATCGGGAGGTGGCGGAACAAAACGTGAGCGCGAGACGCGGGTGATCTGCGGAGCTCTGAGGTACCGGAACGCATGAGAAAAAACAACAACCTTTATAATAAAGCATTGCGTGCATATCATCCGGGTTGCGTTGTGAACGGTCATCCAACACGGAATTCCAAGTGGGGAAATATGGCCTCTTTCTAGAGCGCCGACTTTCCGACACAAAAAATCACTGACGTCATAATTCGACCTCGTTTTTCTCTAGTTCCCAGTTGTCGTGAAAGCGCCATAATACATAACATATAATACATAATAAATGATCGAAATGACAGGCCACTTTGACACTGACAACCTGAGATCAATGAAAAAGACCGTGTCTTGAATCAGTCAATAGCCTAGGTGTGTGGAGACATTATTGTAGGCTACAATGTGAGGAGGAAATTATAGTCCTAAACATGCTTTCCAGTTTCACTGACTCACCCAATGATGTGCAGCTCACTCTCTGATGATTGCATATGCGCTAATGCCAAAAGCCTCTCACAATCTCTACTTCTTTCTCTCGTTTTACTTTGTAAAACACCATTTGCAAGTTGATCAAATATCTTGGTAGCCTACATTTTACAGATTAGTCTTCTCTTTTCAGCAGGAGCCATTTGCTTTCCAACCTGTGTTTTCCCGCGATTGTAGACTGAAATATTGCAAAAGGTTTTCTCAGTATTCTTTGTTCGTTGACAGATTTGTTGCGTGTTCCCGACTGTAGGCTATGCCTTGTTATTGGGCTACACTCCACAGCTAGGCAACATTTTAGGCTTTCTAATGGTGTCGTAAACTATTCTGAATAATTTCATTTATTTCTGAACAGACACCAGTAATTCTATAACTTTGTCAAATGTATTTCAATTTATCAGGCGTGCAGCTCATCCAGAACCCTTCGCGCGGCTCTATAAGGTAATACATAATTAATTGCAATGCTGGAAAGATGAGAGTTGCAGGCTCATGTCTATCAGAGCAGAGCGAGGGAGTGAGATCATAGAAAGTGAATTCCATTATAGTTATGGGAGGTATGTGGGGGGGGGGCCGTTAACCAGTGTGTTAGGTTTTTATTCATATCACAATCACAACATTCATTTAGAAGTAAATGGTTAAGGTCATGTCATGCCATTGGGGTCATGTGAGTTTAAAGCCCAGTCTAGAAGATTTACAGCAATTTCAATAAAACAAATATACCCCTTGATTTGGAAGATTATGGCGTTTGACTAAGGTTATGCAAGGGTAGATAATTCATTTTATGGAAGGGAACAGATTGAATGTGTAATTCTGCGTGAAGTCCCATAAGTCCACCTGCATCAGGAGATGACTTGGTTCTGTCACCTGGCATGATGATACACCTTGACAACATAAAATGTGTTGTCTGAAGCCTTCTTGTTCAGTCTCTCCTGTCTCTCTCCTACGGCGGTCGGCAGGACTGGGAAGCGAAGCGACAAGGTATTTCTACACCCCCGTCGGGCGGAGGTGGTGATTTATAGACAGCGTCGCTGGGGAAACCAACCACATTTCATTTAGATCACACGTCAGCCTGTTCGGCGGCGGAATCCTCCCCGGTTGGCTGTTTAGACGCTGGGAGGCCCTGGTAATGGGAAAACGTCTGCATCGATATATCTCCCCCGCGAGGCCATTCGACCCCCCCCCCCACTCCACTCGAAGCGCACGCTCCTACAAAATGCATCACCCCTGAGATAAGTTTGCGACCCATGCAGATACCTTTATTTTTTACCGGACTGGAATCCATTACTGGGAGAGGTAGAGAGTAGGCTAAGCAAGACCAGGGCCGGGGGTAGTAGAACGGCCCTCGTGGGACACTGTAAACACACCACACACAGCTTACCTGGTCTCTCATAATCGTACAGGTATCATAAACATCGTCATAAAACTGCCATCAGGCAATCAAGGGGTAATTTCTGTTTCTTAAGGGCCACAATGGAACTGTCAAAGGCAGTGTGGTGGGAAAAGTACCCAATACACACACACACACACACACACACACACACACACACACAACACACACACACACACACACACACACACACAACACACACACACACACACACACACACACACACACACACACACACAACACACACACACACACACACCAGTGGTGGGAAAAGTACCCAATTGAGTAAAAGTAAAGATACCTTATCAGTAAAATGAACTCAGTAAAAGTGAAGTCACCCAGTAAATACTACTTGAGTAAAAGTCTAAAAGTGTCTTGTTTTAAATATACTTAAGTATCTATCAAAAGTAAATGCATAAATCATTTCACATTCCCTTATATTAAGCAAACACAGAAGACACATTTTTCTTGTTTTTGAAATCTACGGAGAGCCAGGGGCACACTCCAACACTGACATCATTTACAAACAAAGCATTTGTGAGTCCTCCAGATCAGAGACAGTAAG
>NW_019943218.1:21631-29684 GCF_002910315.2 Salvelinus sp. IW2-2015 | reverse complement strand
GGGGGGCAGGATAATTAACGAAGAGGTAACTAGAATTAATTTTGATGGCTTTATTATAATTTTTACAATGCAAAAAGTGACAATTATTTTGCATACCACGAGAGTTACCGGATCCGTTCAAATGGGTTCCCGGAACGAAACAGCTCAAAACCGGAGGGGTGCCAGGATCGGCTCAATTAAGCATTTAAATTGGTTTAATAATTGTGCATTATTTGTCATCATTCAGGTTTTTTTTTTTTTTTTTTAAATGTCTTTGTTTTAAGGAAACATGACACTATCGCAAATATTCAGTTTCTCTAACAGTTACGGTACACCAACTGACGTACCAGCGGAAAATACCTGATTATGCCACTAGAGGGCAGTACCTTATTCATATCACAATCACAACATTCATTTAGAAGTAAATGGTTAAGTCATGTCATGCCATTGGGGTCATGTGAGTTTAAAGCCCCAGTCTAGAAGATTTACAGCAATTTCAATAAAACAAATATACCCCTTGATTTGGAAGATTATGGCGTTTGACTAAGGTTATGCAAGGGTAGATAATTCATTTTATGGAAGGGAAAGATTGAATGTGTAATTCTGCGTGAAGTCCCATAAGTCCACCTGCATCAGGAGAGTATGACTTGGTTCTGTCACCTGGCATGATGATACACCTCTGACAACATAAAATGTGTTGTCTGAAGCCTTCTTGTTCAGTCTCTCCTGTCTCTCCCTACGGCGGTCGGCAGGACTGGGAAGCGAAGCGACAAGGTATTTCTACACCTCCCGTCGGGCGGAGGTGGTGATTTATAGACAGCGTCGCTGGGGAAACAACCACATTTCATTTAGATCACGTCAGCCTGTTCGGCGGCGGAATCCTCCCCGGTTGGCTGTTTAGACCGCGGAGGCCCTGGTTAAGGATGACCAGGGATGTTCTCTGTTTAGTGAGTCCTCCAGATCAGAGGCAGTAGGGATGACCAGGGATGTTCTCTGTTTAGTGAGTCCTCCAGATCAGATGCAGTAGGGATGACCAGGGATGTTCTCTGTTTAGTGAGTCCACCAGATCAGAGGCAGTAGGGATGACCAGGGATGTTCTCTTGATAAGTGTGTGAATTGGACCATTTTCCTGTCCTGCTAAGCATTCGAAATATAACGAGTACTTTTGGTGTCAGTGAAAACATATGGAGTAAAAAAAATACATAATTTTCTTTACGGAATCCATTGAAGTAAAAGTAGAAGTTGTCAAAAATATAAATAGTAAAGTACAGATACCACAAAAAACGACTTAAGTAGTACTTTAAAGTGCTTTTTATTTAAGTACTTTACACCACTGATCAAATGTCAACAGATTTGACCATTTTAGGTCAGGTCATAGTAATAACCCCCATTTTGGCCACTTCTGGTGAATAAAACCAGACTAGCCACCATGAATAAGATAATTTTTTATTTTATTTCACCTTTATTTAACCAGGTAGGCAAGTTGAGAACAAGTTCTCATTTACAACTGCGACCTGGCCAAGATAAAGCAAAACAGTTTGACACATACAACAACACAGAGTTACACATGGAGTAAAACAAACATACAGTCAATAATACAGTAGAAAAATAAGTCTATATACAATGTGAGCAAATGAGGTGAGATAAGGGAGGTAAAGGCAATAAATAGGCCATGGTGGCAAAGTAAATACAATATAGCAATTAAAACACTGGAATGGTAGATTTGACAGTAGATGGGTGTGCAAAGTAGAAATACTGGGGTGCAAAGGAGCGAAATAAATAAATACAGTAGGGGAAGGGGTAGTTGTTTGGGCTATTTATAGATGGGATATGTACAGGTGCAGTGATCTGTGAGCTGCTCTGACAGCTGGTGCTTATGATCATGACTTTAAAGGTTCAATGCAACCATTTTGATCTCAATATCAAATCATTTCTGGGTAACAATTAAGTACCTTACTGTGATTGTTTTCAATTAAAATGGTCAAAAAGTAACAAAAAAAAGCTTCTAAGCAAAAATCAATTTCTCAAGCAAGAATTTAGTTAGGACTGTCTGGGAGTGGTCTGAGTGGGGAGGGGGGAAAACTGAAAGTTAGCTGTTATTGGCAGAGAGGTTTGGAACTGTCTTTCTTATTGGCCTCTTAACAAATTTACCGGATGGTGATGTCAGCATGGAAGGCTAAAACTCCATCGCACCGAAACAGGCTGAAATTCCAGTCGTTTTTTTTGTTGGTCAAATAGATCTTACACTAAAATGGCATTATTCTCATTTTCACAATTTCACAGTATTATTCCAACCTCATGGTGTGGAGATGTATATAAAATAGAGGAAAATCACATGTTTGACTGCACTGGGCCTTTAATACAGTAATTCAGTAGTTCAGGGTAGGAACCAGTTAAAATAAAGATTTAGTGTCAGAAGGAATAACGTGGAAATGCAGGTGCTGTCCAATAGAGGCCATTGTTGTCTGACAGTAGTGGAGTGGGAGACCTTGGAGGTCATTGTTTAAGTGATAATGCCCGAGAAGCCGGTGTTTGGAGGATATATTGGCATGTGTGTTATTAGGCTCGAGACGAAGTCCTCCAAAACACTGGCTTCAAGGACATTGTCACTTTTATACAACGGGTTGCCAACAAATTCAAATAATGATTGACATATTTTAATTAAAAATGTTATTTTGATTAATTTATCCTTCTATGAGATAAAGTCCCAACACAAATCTAGGGTTGCCAGAGACGTGACCCTGTTGTGAAGTTTTTTTATTCTACATCTATACCCAGCCGTTTGTTCTAAATGTTCCCTTGCCTTGGTAGCTGACAAGTGAAGAGGGCATGGCAGAGCCTCTTCCACCTCAGGAGGCTGAAAAGATCTGGCATGGACCCTCGGATTCTCAAAAAGTTCTACAGCTGCACCATCGAGAGCATCTTGACTGACTCCATCACCGCTTGGTATGGCAAATGCACCGCCCTTGGCCGTAAAGCGCTACAGAGGGTGGTGTGGACAGCCCAGTACATCACTGGGGTTGAGCTCCCTGCCATCCAGCACCTCTATATCAGGCGGTGTCAGAGGAAGACCCCAAAAATGCCAAAAACTCCAGCCACCCAAGCCATAGAATGTTCACTCTGCTACCATTCGACAAACGGTACCAGAGCATCGGCTCTCGGACCAACAGGCTCCGAGACAGCTTCTACCCCTAAGCCATAAGACTACTAAATAGCCAGACTGCTAAATAGTCAAATAATGGTACCCAAACTATCTACACTGACTCTGTCTTCCACTGACTCACAACACAAACACACATACACATTACACACACATGAACACTCACACATGATCTCTGCATGTGTGGTTCCCACCGTGAAGCATGGAGGAGGAGGCATGGGGATGCTTTGCTGGTGACACTGTCAGTGATTTATTTAGAATTCAAGGCACACTTAACCAGCATGGCTATCACAGCATTCTGCAGCGATTCGCCATCCCATCTGGTTTGCGCTTAGTGGGACTATCATTTGTTTTTCAACAGGACAATGACCCAAAACACACATCCAGGATGTGTAAGGGCTATTTGACCAAGAAGGAGAGCGATGGAGTGTTGCATCAGATGACCTGGCCTCCACAATCATCCGACCTCAACCCAATTGAGATGGTTTGGGATAAGTTGGACCGCAGAGTGAAGGGAAAGTAGCCAACAAGTGCTCAGCATATGTGGGAACTCCTTCAAGAATGTTGGACAAGCATTCCAGGTGACTACCTCATGAACATTGTTGAGAGAATGCCAAGAGTGTGCAAAGCTGTCATCAAGGCAAAGGGTGCCTACTTTGAAGAATCTCAAATATACAATATATTTTACTACATGATTCCATGTGTTATTTCCTAGTTTTGATGTCTTAACTATTATTCTACAATGTAGAAAATAGTAAAAAATAAAGGGGAAACCCTTGAATGAGTAGGTGTGTCCAAACGTTTGACCTGTACTGTATATATATATGAACTCAGGAAAAAAAGAAACGTCCTCTCACTGTCAACTGCGTGTATTTTCATCAAACTTAACATGTGTAAATAGTTGTATGATCATAACAAGATTCCACAACTGAGACATAAACTGAACAAGTTCCACAGACATGTGACTAACAGAAATTGAATAATGTGTCCCTGAACAAAGGGGGGGTCAAAATCAAAAGTAACCTTCAGTATCTGGTGTGGCCACCTGCTGCATTAAGTACTGCAGTGCATCTCCTCCTCATGGACTGCACCAGATTTGCCAGTTCTTGCTGTGAGATCTTACCCCACTCTTCCACCAATGCACCTGCAAGTTCCCGGACATTTCTGGGGGGAATGGCCCTAGCCCTCACCCTCCGATCCAACAGGTCCCAGACGTGCTCAATGGGATTGAGATYCGGGCTCTTCGCTGGCCATGGCAGAACACTGACATTCCTGTCTTGCAGGAAATCACGCACAGAACGAGCAGTATGGCTGGTGGCATTGTCATGCTGGAGGGTCATGTCAGGATGAGCCTGCAGGAAGGGTACCACATGAGGAAGGAGGATGTCTTCCCTGTAACGCACAGCGTTGAGATTGCCTGCAATGACAACAAGCTCAGTCCGATGATGCTGTGAAACACTGACCCAGACCATGACGGACCCTCCACCTCCAAAATTGATCCCGCTCCAGAGTACCGGTCTCGGTGCAATGCTCATTCCTTCGACGATAAGCGCGAATCCGACAATCACCCCTGGTGAGACAAAACTGTGACTCGTCAGTGAAGAGCACATTTTGCCAGTCCTGTCTGGTCCAGCGACGGTAGGTTTGTGCCCATAGGCGACGTTGTTGCCGGTGATGTCTGGTGAGGACCTGCCTTACAACTGGCCTACAAGCCCTCAGTCCAGCCTATCTCAGCCTATTGCGGACAGTCGGACCACTGATGGAGGGATTGTGTGTTCCTGGTGTAACTCAGACAGTTGTTGTTGCCACCCTGTATCTGTCCCGCAGGTGTGATGTTCGGATGTACCGATCCTGTGCAGGTGTTGTTACACGTGATCTGCCACTGCGAGGACGATCAGCTGTCCGTCCTGTCTCCCTGTAGCGCTGTCTTAGGCGTCTCACAGTACGAACATTGCATTTATTGCCCTGGCCACATCTGCAGTCCTCATGCCTCCTTCCAGCATGCCTAAGGCACGTTCATGCAGATGAGCAGGGACCCTGGGCATCTTTCTTTTGGTGTTTTTCAGAGTCGGTAGAAAGGCCTCTCTAGTGTCCTAAGTTTTCATAACTGTGACCTTAATTGCCTACCGTCTGTAAGCTGTTATTGTCTTAACGACCGATCCACAGGTGCATGTTCATTCATTGTTTATGGTTCATTGGACAAGCATGGGAAACAGTGTTTAAACCCTTTACAATGAAGATCTGTGAAGTTATTTGGATTTTTACAAATTATCTTTGAAAGACAGGGTCCTGAAAAAGGGACGTTTCTTTTTTTGCTGAGTTTATTTATACAGTTGAAGTTGGAAGTTTACATACACTTAGGTTGGAGTCATTAAAACTCGTTTTACAACCACTCCACAATTTTCTTGTTAACAAACTATAGTTTTGGCAAGTCAGTTAGGACATATGCTTTGTGCATAACACCGGTAATTTTTCCAACAATTGTTTACAGACCAATTATTTCACTTATAATTCACTGTATCACTATTCCAGTGGGTCAGAAGTTTACATACACTAAGTTGACTGTGCCTTTAAACAGCTTGGAAAATTCCAGAAAATGATGTCATGGCTTTAGAAGCTTCTGATAGGCTAAATGACATCATTTGAGTCAATTGGAGGTGTACCTGTGGATGTATTTCAAGGCCTACCTTCAAACTCAGTGCCTCTTTGCTTGACATCATGGGAAAATCAAAAGAAATCTGGTTCATCCTTGGGAGCAATTTCCAAACCAACTTATCCTCTCTATGCCCTCCCGCCCTCCTCTTCCTTCCTCCAATCCCCTTGCTCTAAATCAAACCCTCCCACATTCCCCTCTTCTATCCCTCCAACTTCATACTACCCCTGCCTCCCCACTCCACACGCCTAACTGCACCTTGCCCCCTATGCTATTACACTGTGGTTTCAACCACCCTCCCCTGTCTCGTAACCAACACCATACCACAGAATTCGCTGTATGCAAAATCGAACTAGACCAAGCTACACAAGCTGTAAGCCCCTCACTCCCGCAGGAAACACAAGGCTCCCCAGGTCATTCTCGTCGGAAACCCCGCGAGGAGATGTGTTTGGTCCTTCCGCTCCTGGGGCCAATGAGAGGAGGAAAAGAGACGAGCAAGGAAGAAACAAGAAGAGAAACAGTGAGCTTTTAACACAGTGTAACCGATGCTCTTTTTAAACACAAGTGTAGATAGAGGTCTTTGTATTTAACACAGTGTAGACCCGACCGCCTTGTGTAACACAGGTGGTAGAACCGACGGCTTGTTTAACACCAGGTCAGAAGAGCTGTTTAACAAAACCAGTTAGACCAGGCATGTTAACCAACAGTTGTAGACCCGAGCCTGTTTTACCACATAGACGAGAGTTTTTTAACCACAGGTAACCGGGCTGTTTAACACAGTGAACAGATGCTGGTTTTAACATCAGTGAAGCCCACGAGGCCTATTTTCTAACATCAGCCACACAGTGTAGAACAGCGGCTGCTCATTAACAACACGTCGCTCAAACCCCAGAGCGCTACTGTTCATAACACATACCCACTAACACACACACCACCCACACCCCTACCATACACAACACCCCCACAACTCCCACCCTCCTCCAACCCACATCCCAAACTCTGTGACCCCCGACCTTGTTTTAACACAGTGTAGCCCGAGGCTATTTCACACATGTACGACCGAACAACAGAAATTACCACCAACCCCCCAAATGTCAGACAGAGGCTCTGTGTACACAGTGAGACAGATCTTGTTTTAACACACCAGTGGTACAGATGCTTGTTTAACACAGTGTAGACAGATGCTTGTTTTCAACACAGTGTAGACAGAGGCTTGTTTTAACACAGTGTAGACCGAGGCTTGTTTTTAACACAGTGAGACAGAGCTTGTTTTAACACAGTGTAGACCGAGGCTTGTTTACACCACAGTGTAGACAGAGCTTGTTTTAACACAGTGTAGACCGAGGCCTTTGTGTGTGTGCTATCCCTAAAATAAAAGACCTCTAGAGTTTCGAGTGAAACGAGGAAGGGGGTGATGTTGAGAGAGACGTTTGTTTTACATGCCCAGTCTTTAGACAGAACCCCTAGAACAACCCAGAAATCCTAACAGCCACCACCCTAGGTGTTGGAGCAGCTTTAAACATAGAAGATAAATAAGGTGACAAAGATGCTAGGCTAGGCAAAGAAATACAGTGCGTGACCTCATTCTTACCCACGTGTCAGATTCCCAACATAACAGCAAAATAAAGTGAGAATTGATTCTTTTGACAAACCGGGTGATAGCCGAGCAGAGATCTGTGCTTGGCAATGTGGTTTGGCTTATGAACTTCTACTTCCTGTAGGTTCTTACTCGCGGCTCCTGATTGGCGCATTGCGGTCTAAGGCACTGCATCTCTAGTGTTATAGGCGTCACTACGGACCCTGGTTCGATTCCAGGCTGTATCACCACCGGCCGTGATTGGGAGTCCCGTAAGGCAGCACACAATTGGCGTGTCTGGGTTTGGCGCCGGGTAGGCTGTCATTGTAAATATGAATTTGTTCTTCACTGACTTGTCTGGTTAAATAAAGGTAATAAGATATAATAAAGGTTAAATAAAGGTAATAAAGCTATAATGAAATAAAGCACCAGGAGAGTGAGCGAAGGCACACCACACACACAACCACACACACCAACACACACACACACACACACACACACAACAACACACACAACCACTGCCCTCCCCCCTCGCTTAGACAGCTTTGCTCCTGAGTGAAGACGGTGTAAAATGGAGAGATAAACAGGAACCAGGGGAGAAAATAGTGTTTCAACGAACAGCCTGTTGTTCTTTTATGGGAAATAATAAAATGGCACATCAAGGGGGGGGGGGGGGGGGATCAGA
>NW_019943218.1:15000-17721 GCF_002910315.2 Salvelinus sp. IW2-2015 | reverse complement strand
GCCTAAGGTACCACGTTCATCTGTACTAACAATAGTACGCAAGTATAACACCATGGGACCACGCAGCCATCATACCGCTCAGGAAGGAGACGCGTTCTGTCTCCTAGAGATGAACGTACTTTGGTGCGAAAAGTGCAAATCAATCCCAGAACAACACCAAAGGCCTTTGTGAAGATGCTGGAGGAAACAGGTACAAAAGTATCTATATCCACAGTAAAACGAGTCCTATATCGACATAACCTGAAAGGCCGCTCAGCAAGGAAGAAGCCACTTCTCCAAAACCGCCATAAAAAAGACAGACTACGGTTGCAACTGCACATGGGGACAAATATCGTACTTTTTGGAGAAATGTCCTCTGGTCTGATGAAACAAAATAGAACTGTTTGGCCATAATGCCCATCATTATGTTTGGAGGAAAAAGGGGGAGGCTTGCAAGCCAAAGAACACCATCCCAACCGTGAAGCACAGGGGTGGCAGCATCATGTTTTGGGGGTGCTTTGCTGCAGCAGGACTGGTGCACTTACAAAAAAGATGGCATCATGAGGAAGGAACATTATGTGGATATATTGAAGCAACATCTCAAACATCAGTCAGGAAGTTAAAGCTTGGTCGCAAATGGGCCTTCCAAATGGACAGTGACCCAAGCATACTTCCAAAGTTGTGGCAAAATGGCTTAAGGACAACAAAGTCAAGGTATTGGAGTGGCCATCACAAAGCCCTGACCTCAATCCTATAGAACATTTGTGGGCAGAACTGAAAAAGCGTGTGCGAGCAAGGAGGCCTGCAAACCTGACTCTTACACCAGCTCTGTCAGGAGGAGATAGTTGTAGACTTGTTGGAAGAAGCAGGAACAACAATGTTAACAATGGTTCATTTATGAGTAACAACTTCTTGGAGTGACTTTTTAACATTTTATCAGGGAGACCAATATCAAGTCTATTTGATGCCGAGGCAGGAAAATTGGACAACTATTTGAAGCTAAAAACAAAGTGTATTTATTATAATCTATGGCAGTGCTCACAGTGAAGTATCGCTATTAGCCATAAAGCCAGCAGTCTCTCTAATGGGTTATAAATGAGAATAACACAGTTTGAAATGTGAGTCACAGTGATGCATGAAATAAGCTAATTTCCATATATATGTAGCTCAGGGACTCTTGAAAGACGGGGACATCACCCCCCGAAAAAAAAATCACCAATAATTTTCTCCATATTAACACAATTTAAAATACATATTTTGATAGTCCAATATTTTAGCCATCATACCGTGTAAAGGAAAAACCTCCTAATTATAAATTTAAAAAATGTTTTACATAAAATGCAACTAATTGGATTCATGTTTGACTCTGTTTGACACCATAAAAGGCATTTTGTTTTTATTGTCAAACAAGTATTTAAAGGCCTTTGATTGTTTCATTCTTACATTAGACAATTCAAATATGTAAATGCTTCAGGGCTAATTTCATTAAAATGTTGGCACATTTTTCTAGATTCAGAATAATATTTATAAAACGAACAAGTCTAGAACAGCAAATAGTTTAAATAGTTTAATAGTTTAATGCTGTAATGTTGCAGAACAGTGATTAAAATATGTTTTCAGAATATTGACAACAATGATAGATCTTAAGTATGGTTAACCGTCAGTGACGGAGTTGACAACAGATGCTTTAAAACGCAAATGTTTTTGCTTCTAAAAATCAAAGTTAAACGCAAAACATTTGTAAAATATGAAAAAACGATTCATTTGAAAATCCCCCCAAAAAACACAACCATTCCATCAGATTGTTCAGCGCAAAAAATCTGACAAAGTTGATGTTTTATGGAGTTGATAAATTGCAATAACAAAAAAAATCTACTTTAAGTACAATACTAAGTAGACATTTAGCCACAGTTGCTTTATGAACCTGAGACCTAATTTGGTTAGTGGCTATTTATATCTTTATTTGGTCGAATTAGTGATGGCTACCTATGCAGGGAAAAATGGTGGAGAAAAAAAAAGTTGTGTCTTTTGCTATGGTGGTTAGCTAATAGAAATACATATTTTGTCTTCCCTGTAAAACATTTAAAAAATCGGAAATGATGGCTGGATTCACAAGATCTGTATCTTTCATTTGGTGTCTTGGACTTGTGATTTCATGAACATTTGATTATATGATATCCCTGTGGCTTTAGGCTAGGCTATGCTAGTCAGCTCTGTTGATGGGGGGGATCCCGGATCCGGGTTTGGTAGGCGTTAGAGGTTAAAAGTAACATATTTGAACCATATTTTATGTGAATCTATCAGGGAGATAGAGTTGACAGGCTATGGTTGTGACCATGGTGATTTCAATATTGTTTATTTAAATCTATCAAACGGACTTCCGGACCCATGCATTGTCTTGTTGTACTACATGTAATGAAGACATGAACAAGGGGTCCTTATGGTATAGTTGACCCTACTCATTCCTGATTCATTTTAGACAAAATCTGATGGATTTGACGAAAACTCACAGTTTTAAGAGAAATATTAAAGTCAGAGAAGGCTTTTGCAAGAAAAGTACATTATATATTTTATCAGTTAATATTTATTTTTGCCAGCTTTTACAGTTTTAAACACTTTTTGGGGAGATTTTGACAACAGCACAGAGCCGACATGGATATTGAAAATATTTTGAAAATTACAAAAACAAATCTTTCCCTTATAACATTTCCCTAAATGTAATTTTTAAGCTCAAATAATAAA
>NW_019943218.1:0-12500 GCF_002910315.2 Salvelinus sp. IW2-2015 | reverse complement strand
TGTTGTGTGTGTGTGTGTGTGTGCCCAAGATGTCACAGTTTGTGTCCCCATCAAGCATTCTCAAGGAGTTTGATGCAAGGAGGAGCAGGTCGAGGAGCAGGTCGAGGAGGAGGTCGAGGAGCAGGTCGATGAGAGGGTCGAGGAGGAGGTAGAGGAGGAGGAGGTAGAGGAGCAGGTAGAAGAGGAGGAGCAGGTCGAGGAGGAGGAGGAGTAGGTCGAGGAGGAGGAGCAGTCGAGGAGGTCGATGAGAGGGTCGAGGAGGAGGTAGAGGAGGAGTTAGAGGAGGAGGTAGAGGAGCAGTAGAGGAGGACGAGGTAGAGAGGAGGTAGATGAGCAGGTAGAGGAGGAGCAGGCCGAGGAGGAGGAGGAGGAGCAGGTCGAGGAGCAGGTCGATGAAGAGGGTCGAGGAGGAGTTAGAGGAGGAGCGTAGAGGAGGAGCAGGCCGAGGAGGAGGAGCAGGTCGAGGAGGAGGAGGAGGAGCAGGTCGAGGAGGTGGTAGAGGAGGAGGAGGAGCAGGTCGAGGAGCAGGTTGAGGAGGAAGTCGAGGACCAGGTAGAATGTTTTAACTTAACATCTGGCAAGAAACTTCTAAAGAACCTCATAGGTTCAATCAGTATGCTTTTGGCTAATCCCACAACAGCTGTTAGAAAAGTGTTCTCCCCAATCAACCACACACAGTAACCTGATATTGATACGCAAACTATTGGCTCCGAAACTAAAAAAGTTTTAAAAAACTACTGCAGCTGGTCTCCACTAAAGAGCCTTTTAATTACCTAACAAGAAGGGTCATTTTCTATAGGGTTCCTTCAGAAGACTCCGTTGTACCTCCTCTCTTTCATATAATCAAATCCCCTTTCCAGTCCAATACCAATGATGGACCTATTTCTCTGTCCATTCCGAAGGTCAACAGAGCTTTTATTTCCAGGGGCACCACGGCAGACTGCCTCCCTCTCCTGTAAACTACACTGTCCGACAGGCCTGTTTTCAGAGGCACTAACTCACTCAGCGTTCTGATGCCCGGTCTCTGTGTGTATAAGTATATTGGTCTTCTACTGGAAGAGAGGGGAAAGTATTATATTTTATGAGGGTACATTACATTTGTTTGCCCCTGTAAAGGTGTTGTGATGGTGCAGAAAGTGAAGAGTGGGCAGATTGCAGTCAGAGGATGACGTGTGTACATTAGTAGTAAGACAGCTACAAACCCATCCAGCATCCTGGTGTTATCTCTCTAGCTACAAACCATCCAGCATCCTGGTGTTATCCCTCTAGCTACAAACCCATCCAGCATCCTGGTGTTATCAGTCTAGCTACAAACCCATCCAGCATCCTGGTGTTATCCCTCTAGCTACAAACCATCCAGCATCCTGGTGTTATCAGTCTAGCTACAAACCCATCCAGCATCCTGGTGTTATCTCTCTAACTACAAACCATCCAGCATCTGGTGTTATCTCTCTAGCTACAAACCATCCAGCATCCTGGTGTTATCCCTCTAGCTACAAACCATCCAGCATCCTGGTGTTATCAGTCTAGCTACAAAACCCATCCAGCATCCTGGTGTTATCAGTCTAGCTACACCCATCAGCATCCTGGTGTTAATCATGTCTAGCTACAAACCATCAGCATCCTGGTATTGTCTAGCTACAAACCCATCCAGCATCCTGGTGTTATCTTCTAGCTACAAACCATCCAGCATCCTGGTGTTATCTCTCTAGCTACAAACCCATCCAGCATCCTGGTGTTATCAGTCTAGCTACAAACCCATCCAGCATCCTGGTGTTATCCTCTGCTACAAAACCCCTCAGCACCTGGTTTACAGTCTAGCTACAAACCCATCCAGCATCCTGGTGTTATCAGTCTAGCTACAAACCCATCAGCATCCTGGGTTTTATCAGTCTAGCTACAAACCATCCAGCATCCTGGTATTATAGTCTAGCTACAAACCCATCCAGCATCCTGGTATTATCAGTCTAGCTACAAACCCATCCAGCATCCTGGTATTATCAGTCTAGCTACAAACCCCTCCAGCATCCTGGTGTTATCCCTCTAGCTACCAAACCCATCCAGCATCCTGGTGTTATCTCTAGCTACAAACCCATCCAGCATCCTGGTTTTCAGTCCTAGCTAAACCCATCAGCATCCTGGTGTATCAGTCTAGCTACAAACCATCCAGCATTCCTGGTGTTATATCATCTAGCTACAACCCATCCAGCATCCTGGTGTTATCCCTCTAGCTACAAACCCATCCAGCAATCCTGGTGTTATCAGTCTAGCTACAAACCCATCCAGCATCCTGGTGTTATCAGTCTAGCTACAAACCCATCCAGCATCCTGGTGTTATCTCTCTAGCTACAAACCATCAGCATCCTGGTGTTATCAGTCTAGCTACAAACCCATCCAGCATCCTGGTGTTATCAGTCTAGCTACAAAACCATCCAGCATCCTGGTGTTATCAGTCTAGCTACAAACCCATCCAGCCATCTTGGTTTATCAGTCTAGCTACAAAACCCATCCAGCATCCTGGTGTTATCAGTCTAGCTACAAACCCATCCAGCATCCTGGTGTTATCAGTCTAGCTACAAACCATCCAGCATCCTGGTTGTTATCAGTCTAGCTACAAACCCCTACAGCATCCTGGTGTTATCAGTCTAGCTACACAACCCATCAGCATCCTGGTGTTATCCCTCTAGCTACAAACCCATCCAGCATCCTGGTGTTATCAGTCTAGCTACAAACCCTACAGCATCCTGGTGTTATCAGTCTAGCCTACAAACCCATCCAGCATCCTGGTGTTATCCTCTATGTACAAACCATCCAGCATCCTGGTGTTATCCTCTAGCTACAAACCCTACAGCATCCTGGTGTTATCAGTCGAGCTACAACCCTACAGCATCCTGGTGTTATCCCTCTAGCTACAAACCCATCCAGCCTCCTGGTGTAATCAGTCTCTGAGTTATTAGAATGATTCAGAGTTCAATCCAGTTGTTGAAACAAAACCTATTGTATAGAGTGCCATTTTCTTTGTGAAGCATCTATGTAGGCCTAATGAAGGGTTTATGAAGGTTTATGAAGGGTTTATGAAGGGTTTATGAAGACTTCATTAAGTCTTATAAGGCACCTGTTAGCCTTGTTGTTCTTGTTCTCTCTGGGAGAGCCACTTGTGGTAGCAGGAGCTCTTGATCTTATAGCAGTAGAAGGTGATGAGGATCCCAGGTAGGAGAACGCAGGAAGACAAACAGAAGACCTAACACCAAGCCCAGCTGACCTGGAGTACACAGAGAGAGGGAAAATAACATTCCACTTTTAGAGAAACCTTTATAGAAGCATCTGCTAAGTGACCAAATTGAACTCTATGAAATTGATTTGGAACTGATGGAAGAATGTTTAAAACTGGGCAACACCAAAGCTAGCTATGTTACATTCAGATGGTGTGTGAAGATGATAGGGGGCGTCGTGAATCCCAGGAAGGAGCATGTGTGTGTTGTGTGTGAAGGTCAACTCACTGTGGTACTGGACAGGCCCACTGTCCACACTGCCTCCCAGACCAAGCTTCTCACAGAAGGGAGGTGCCCACCCTCGGTTACAGTGACAGTTGGCATTGCTGTTGCACACTGTGGAGAACACACACAACACACCACAACACACACCCACACAACACACACCACACACACACACACACACACACACACACACAACACACACACACACACACACACACACACAACACACAACACACACACACAACACACACACACAGAAGTGAAAATGAATTTAGCATGCTACGTTTTTGTTTACTACATGAGGTGTTTGAATCTGACAGACTTTCCTTCACTGTGAAGCATACTGAGATTCTGTGTGATTTCTGCTGTCTGGTGGTAACACTTCAACCAACTGTTTCATTTTGAATGTTGAAGTGAACTGACTGAATGGCTGTGAATGTTGAACTGACTGAATGGCTGTGAATGTTGAACTGACTGAATGGCTGTGAATGTTGAACTGACTGAATGGCTGTGAATGTTAAACTGAATGACTTTTGAATATTGAAATAACTGTACAATTTGAACGTTGAAACAAACTCTATGACTTTGAACACTGAACCAAACTCGATGACATTGGGTGTTGAATGAACTTTGAATGAAGGGGTATAGTTCTTTGTGCCAAGTTAGCAAATCAAAGATCTTGGCGTTGCAAATCGACTCTTTCTGAACAATTACATTTTCCACTTGATTGCATCGCCGGACATTCTGCATCATCTGATAGTAGTATGTTCTGTGCACTTAAATAGATGTAGAAAAATACTTTCATGCTTAGATTACACAATACAATATCATATCACTGATTAGACATGCTTGTTGACTCGTGAATGCGTCATTAAAAATGTTGCCATCACGAAGCCCAGCCTGCATTCTCTCTCCAGCCAAATAGTGTCTTGGTTCCAAGTGTTTTTACAAAAAAAAGTTCCCTCTTGTGACCCTCTGAAGTTGTTTTGTGAATTATTTTTCATGCTTCTCAAACCCAAAGAAGAAACCAAGAGCCAGATGATAAATGCAGAGAAGCTGCAGAGACGAGATGATAAATGCAGAGAAGCTGCAGAGCCAAGATGATAAATGCAGAGAAGCTGCAGAGCCAAGATGATAAATGCAGAGAAGCTGCAGAGCCAAGATGATAAATGAGAGAATGAGAGAGATGATAATGCAGAGAGCTGCAGAGCCAAGTGATAATGCAGAGAAGCTGCAGGATGATAAATGCAGAGAAGCTGCAGAGCCAAGATGATACTGTAATGCAGTGAAGCTGCTTCTTCATTTGTACCCTAGCAAAGATACAGACGCTAGTCGTTTTTTTATTTTTTTTTTTTTACATCCGCGCTGCTCTCTTTTAAGCCCGGGGATCAATAGGACCAAATTATAATGCAAATGAAAAAGTCACAAAAGAGAAGAAAGAGTGGGGGAAAACTATGCTTTAAATAATCCCTCCTCAGAGCCATTTCCATTCACTGGCCTTCAAGAGTGAGGGAGTAAGCAAAACAGGACAAATGAAGACTTTTAAACAGGGCAGAGAGAGGGAGAGAGAGAGAATGAATGATAGAAGGAGATTAAAGAATGAGAGCATGTTTTGTTTGTCTCTAGGGCTCAGGAAGCTGTTGGTTGAGGAGATTTCAAAACATTATAGAATGCAAGCTCCTCGCTAATGGAGCCCTCTTGCTTACTGAGAGTCAACAGTTTTTCCGCTTCTAAGATGGCCGACCTGGAGGGCCTGTTTTAAGATAGAAAACGTTGGGGTGTTAAATTACTGCTGTCTGTGTCTCTGGCGACCAAAAGCGGCAAGCCACTAAACAGCTGACAGTGATATGTGTGAGTCATGACAATGAAAACAAAGTTAGGCCTAGATTCTATAGGGACAGGTGGTTAAAGTTGTACACAATGCAAACACAATGTTTATTGTCTCATAAACAAAGATGTGATCTGCCATCTCTGCCCGTGGCTACGCAGTACTTAACTAACAAATAGTTTATGGCTTCGGTGTTGTATCGCTACCATCCATTTCTCCTGTTTTACAAGAGCTACTGTGACAGCCATCTGCCTTCGCCCCAAGGACAATGTACGACAAAAGATTACAGGGATGGGTAACGTGTGTGTGCGCTGTGTGTGTGTGTGTGTGTGTGTGTGTGTGTGTGTGTGTGTGTGTGTGTGTGTGTGTGTGTGTGTGTGTGTGTGTGTGTGTGTGTGTGTGTGTGTGTAAGGCCTAGTGCTTACCCCATGGCCATGGCAGCGAGCGATGCAGCTCTCCAGCTCGGTGAAAGAGGCGTTTTGACACCGGCGGTCCCTGCACACCTGCAGTAACACAAAGATGCTTAGATTTCATCCGCACACGGAGGAACACTGCTGTAGAAGGTGTGTGAGGCAGTGTGGAAACAGGGTAATGCTGCAGTGTTTTGGCTCTGGATGGTAACTCAGTGGGTGCATGCCTGTCTACAAATTTAATATATGTACACATTTAACATTATTACGGTATACAAGTATGAATCACAATTGAGTAAAGCTTACAGGTTTTGGATGAGATAGTGACATTTATTACATCACTAGTAGACACCATCCATACTACATAATCAATAATAATATAATCATTACTAATATAATCAATAATAATATAATCAATACTAATATAATAATACAAGCTGAATGAATAACACAGAACACGTTTACAGTACAGTCTATGATAAATATTACAGTACATTCTATGATAAATATTACAGTACAGTCTATGAAATATTACAGTACAGTCTATGATAAATATTACAGTACTTCTATGTCAAGTTTACAGTAAGTCTACGTCAAAGTTTTACAGTACAGTCTATGTCCAAAGTTTACAGTAGTCTATGATAAATATTACAGTACAGTCTATGATAAATATTACAGTACAGTCTGTTAAAGGTTACAATACAGTCTGTTAAAGGTTACAGTACAGTCTATGTCAAGTTTACAGTAGTCTATGATAAATATTACAGTACAGTCTATGATAATAATTACAGTACAGTCTATGATAAAGTTTACAGTACAGTCTATGATAAGTTTACAGTACAGTCTATGATAAATATTCAGTACAGTCTATGATAAAGTTTACAGTACAGTCTGTTAAAGGTTACAATACAGTCTGTCAAAGTTTACAGTACAGTCTATGTCAAAGTTATCAGTGAGTCTATGATAAATATTACCAGTACAGTCTATGGTAAATTTACAGTACAGTCTGTTAAAGGTTACAATACAGTCTGTCAAAGTTTACAGTACAGTCTATGTCAAAGTTTACAGTAGTCTATGAATATATTACAGTCAGTCTATGATAAATATTACAGTACAGTATGTCAAGTTACAGTAGTCTATGATAAATATTACAGTACAGTCTATGATAATATTACGTACGATCTATGAACAGTTTTACTGTACAGTCCTATGATAAAGTTTACAGTACAGTCTATGATAAATTTACAGTACAGTTCTATGATAAATTTCAGTACAGTCTATGAAAATATTACAATACAGTCTATGATAATGCTTACAGTCTATGGTACAGATACATGTAGTTAATATTAGACTGCAACCATGACTTGCCTTCCCTCTCCACACTTGGTGCCGGTCATGACGAGGCCTGGGTCAGGGAGGTCCCCCTGTCCATCCTGGGTGGTATAGACGTATGTCCCCTGCACTTCACCTCCATGCCGTCTGTACGGATTGGTGGGATAGGGTTGCTGCCCTTCGGCTTCTTGGCCGCGCTGTGGCACTGGATTTTCCCGCACTTGGCATCGCTGGGGATCGACGCACAGTGCACATGATTGAATAACGGACACACACGAGAGACAGACACATAGACACAGACAGATGGACGGCGGATGGAAGGACAGACAGACGACACACAAAATGCATCACGGGAAACAAGACACAGGAAGAAGATTACTGTACGATTAATGGCTTGTGAATGTAAATGACTTTAAGCCTCGTAGTTTATCTAACGTCTTAATTGGAAGAGGGCGTATCCAGATCTCTTGACTGACGACTGTACGTCTCCACGTTGCTTATGGGATTCTCTCTAATTCAGTGGGCAGTGACGTATCATGTGGACACACGGCTGACTTTGGATGCCTTAATCTGAGGCCTAATTTGCATACAGTTGAAGTCAGAAGTTTCCATACACTTAGGTTGGAGTCATTAAAACTTGTTTTTCCACCACTCCACACATTTCTTGTTAACAAACTATAGTTGGGAAGTCGGTTAGGACATCTATTTTTTTTTCATAACACCGGTAATTTTTCCAACAATTGTTTTACAGACCAATTATTTCACTTATAATTCACTGTATCACTATTCCAGTGGGTCAGATGTTTACATACACTAAGTTGACTGTGCCTTTAAAGGCTTGGAAATTTCAGAAAATGATGTCATGGCTTTAGAAGCTTCTGAAAGGCTAATTTACATCATTTGAGTCAATTGGAGGTGTACCTGTGGGTGTATTTCAAGGTCTACCTTCAAACTCAGTGTCTCTTTGCTTGACATCATGGGAAAATCAAAAGAAATCAGCCAAGACTTCAGAAAAAAAGTTATAGACCTCCACAAGTTTGAGTCATCTTGGGAGCAATTTCCAAACGCCTGAAGGTACCACGTTCATCTGTACAAACAATAGTATGCAAGTATAACACCATGGGACCACGTAGCCGTCATACCGCTCAGGAAGGAGATGCGTTCTGTCTCCTAGCGATGAACGTACTTTGGTGTGAAAAGTGCAAATCATATCCCAGAACAACAGCAAAGGACCTTGTAAAGATGCTGGAGAAAACAGGTACAAAATATTTTATATCCACAGTAAAACGAGTCCTATATCGACATAACCTGAAAGGCCGCTCAGCAAGGAGAAGTCACTGCTCCAAAACCGCCATAAAAAAGACAGACTACGGTTTGCAACTGCACATGGGGACAAAGATCGTACTTTTTGGAGAAATGCCCTTGGTCTCATGAAACAAAAATAGAACTGTTTTTCCATAATGACCATCGTTATGTTTGGAGGAAAAAGCGGGACGCTTGCAAGCCGAAGAACACCTTCCCAACCGTGAAGCACGGGGGTGGCAGCATCATGTTGTGGGGGTGCTTTGCTGCAGGAGGGTCTGGTGCACTTCACAAATAGATGGCATCATGAGGAAGGAACATTATGTGGATATATTGAAGCAACATCTCAAGACATCAGTCAGGAAGTTAAAACTTGGTCGCAAATGGGTCTTCCAAATGGACAATGACCCAAGCATACTTCCAAAGTTGTGGCAAAATGGCCTAAGGACAACAGTCAAGGTATTGGAGTGACCATAACAGAAGCCTGACCTCAATCCTATAGAAAATTTGGGGGCAGAACTGAAAAAGCATGTGCGAGCAAGGAGGCCTACAAACCTGACTCAGTTACACCAGCTCTGTCAGGAGGAATGGGCCAAAATTCACCCAACTTATTGTGTGAAGCTTGTGGAAGGCTACCCGAAATGTGTGACCCAAGTTACACAATTTAAAGGCAATGCTACCAAATACTAATTGAGTGTATGTAAACGTCTGACCCACTGGGAATGTGATGAAAGAAATAAAAGCTGAAATAAATCAATCTTTACAATTATTCGAACATTTAACATTCTTAAAAATAAAGTGGTGATCCTAACTGACCTAACACAGAGAATTTTTACTCTGATTAAATGTCAGGAATTGTGGAAAAACTGAGTTTAAATGTATTTGGCTAAGGTATACGTAAACTTCGGACTTCATCTGTAGCGAAAATGCTAATTTGGATCCCTTCATTAGCTGTGATGCGACACCATGGAAACGGTCTCTGAGACGCACTGCTGCGATTTACAGTTCGCAAGAGGGGCGTGGCTTGTGTGCGTTAATGTACATGGATAAACTATCAATTTCAAGACGATGGCGGCGCTCGCCTTTTTTAAAGGACTGGTGGGCAGCTAGGAAAAACACTGGATGTCAGACTGTGAAGCAGTGTGTTATTGGTTAAGGCCAGGAGTTGTTCATGTGATTTGACAAGGAAAAACTCTGGGTCCTTATAAGTTATATAGCAGATCATGGATGGCCCTGGATGGCTGAAGTGGGTGCAGGGTTTTGTTCCAGACACCAACACGAACACACCTGATTTAACTCCAGGATCAGGTGTGGCCCACAGAATTATGGTTTGACCACCCCCCGGTCTATGCTATAATATCTCAACACTTTATAACTATGAACAGGCAATGTAGTTAGATAGTTATATTGTAGTTGAATTGGAACCACAATGCCGTGTGATGAAGGTTTCATAAGAGGACGTTGTTCCCACTCACCTTTTTAAGCACTTCATGTAGTTTCCCTGTCCGTCCTTCCCACAGTTTCCAAACGCGTTCCCTGCTGCGTTGACGTCTTGAAAGCAGGCGTCGTGCGCTGGCCGGGCACCTGGGTCATAAAAATCCATAATGTCAATAAAAGTTACTATAGCAACCACTCACTCGGGAGAAAAGCCATTACGCCCCATACAGTGGTGCTTACATTCACTTTCAAGGAGCAACAGTTTGAGCTACTTGAGCCACCATGATGTATATTCCTACACAAAAGACAATGTTTGCACCTCTAAGAATGACAGACAGCTTTTTTTTTTTTAAGATAAAATAAATTAAAAAATCCTTTTGATTTTGTTATGTACAAAAAATAATATTCTGAAAAAAGAGAACTTTTTCAAACCGCATCATTATCACATCTTATATTTGTTACTGAAATTATATTATATTATATTATATCTATATTAAAAACTTGACTACTGACAATGGGAATCCCTATTAACAGTGGACTAATGAACAAAATACTAAAATAAGTTTTAGGTAAATAATCCTTTTATAAAGCTTTGAACTGCGATGGCTGACTAATGCTGTAATACATGTTACCCAACGTTCTATGCTAATGTAGTTTAAAGGTGTAGATCGTCATGGTGATCTGTGTTCTGTACGTGAGGAGGAAAGCCGATACATCACTACCCATGATGCAGATGGAGAGAGAAAGGTTGAGGTCCTTATCATCTATTATGTTAATACTGTTTAAAAAGGTGGCTATCTTAATGACTAGCTGGAGTTTCTAAATGCTAAAAGGTTTTGCCGGTGGAGATGTGACTGGCTTATAGTGAGGTATCTGTGGTATGTGACAAAAGCTTTCCAGATACCCTCTAGGTCTGTGGTTCTCTCTAGGTCTGTGGTACTCTCTAGGTCTGTGGTACTCTCTAGGTCTGTGGTACTCTCTAGGTCTGTGGTTCTCTCTAGGTCTGTGGTACTCCAGGTCTGTGGTACTCTCTAGGTCTGTGGTACTCTCTAGGTCTGTGGTACTCTCTAGGTCTGTGGTACTCTCTAAGTCTGTGGTACTCTAGGTTGTGGGTTACTCACTCTAGGTCTGTGGTACTCTAGGTCTGTGGTACTCTCTAGGTCCTCTGGTCGGTACTCTCTAGGTCTGTGGTACATCTCTAAGGTCTGTGGTACTCTAGGTCATGTGGTACTCTCTAGGTCTGTGGTACTCTCTAACGGTCTGTAGGTACTCTCTTAGGTCTGTGGTACTCTCTAGGTCGTGGTACTCTAGGTCTGTGGTCTAGTCTCTACTAGGTCTGTGGTTCTCTAGGTTGTGGTACTCTCTAAGGTCTGTGGTACTCTCTAGGTCTGTGGTACTCTCTAGGTCTGTGGGTACTTCTCTAGGTCTGGTGTACTCTCTAGGTCTGTGGTATCTCTAGGTCCGTGGTACTGCCTAAGGTCGTGGTATCTCTAGGTCTGTGGTACTCTCTAGGTCTGTGGTACTCTCTAGGTCTGTGGTACTCTAGGTCTGTGGTTCTACTCTCTAGGTCTTCTGTGGTACTCTAGGTCTGTGGTACTTCTCTAGGTCTGTGGTACTCTCTAGTCTGTAGTACTCTCTAGGTCCTTGTGGTACTCTCTAAGGTCTGTGGTACTCTCTAGGTCTGTGGTTACTCTAGGTCTGGTGTACTCTTAGGGTCTGTGGTACTCTAGGTCTGTGGTACTCCTAGGTCTGTGGTACTGCTCTAGGTCTGTGGTACTCTAGTCTGTGGCTACTTCTAGGTCTGTGGTATCTCTAGGTCTGTGGTACTCTCTAGGTCTGTGGTACTCTTCTAGGTCTTGTGGTACTCTCTAGGTTCTGTGGTACTTCTAGGTTGTGGTACTCTCTAAGGTCTGTGGTACTCTAGGTCTGTGGTACTCTTCTAGGTCTGTGGTACTCTAGGTCTGTGGTACTCTATGTCTGTGGTACTCTCTAGGTCTGTGGTACTCTCTAGGTCTGTGGTAGTCTCTAGGTTGTGGTCTCTAGGTTGTGGTATCTCAGGTCTGTGGTACTCTAGGTCTGTGTGTTTGTACTCTAGGTCTGTGGTACGCTAGGTCTGTGGTACTCTCTAGGTTGTGGTACTCTCTAGGTCTGTGTCTCTCTAGGTCTGTGGTTCTCTCTAGGTCTGTGGTACTCTCTAAGGTCTGTGGTACTCTAGGTCTGTGGTACTCTCTAGGTCTGGTGGTACTCTCTAAGGTCTGTGGTACTCTCTAGGTCTGTGGTACTCTCTAAGGTCTGTGGTACTCTCTAGGTCTGTGGTACTCTCTAGGTCTGTGGTACTCTAGGTCTGTTGGTTCTAGGTCTGTGGTACTCTAGGTCTGTGGTACTCTCTAGGTCTGTGGTACTCTCTAGGTCTGTGATACTCTCTAGGTTGTGGTACTCTAGTCAGTGGTACTTCTAAGGTCTGTGGTACTCTCTAGGTCTGTGGTACTCTCTAGGTCTGTGGTACTCTCTAAGGTCTTGTGGTACTCTAGGTCTGTGGTATTAGGTCTGTGGTACTCTAGGTCGGTGTACTCTTTAGGTCTGTGGTACTCTCTAAGGTCTGTGGTAATCTTAGGTCTGTGGTACTCTAGGTCTGTGGTATCTCTAGGTCTGTGGTACTCTTAGGTCTGTGGTACTCTAGGGTCTGTGGTACTC
>NW_019943217.1:143448-161108 GCF_002910315.2 Salvelinus sp. IW2-2015 | reverse complement strand
GTTTGTCCGTTGACAATTTTGATTCTCATTTTTACATTGTAAACAAGCTTTGGCAATATGTACATTGTTACGTCATGCCAATAAAGCAAATTGAATTGAATTGAATTGAATTGAGAGAGAGAGAGAGAGAGAAGGAGAGAGAAGGAGAGAGAAGGAGAGAGCGAACGAGCACATCTCCAGCGCTGCAGGTTCCCTAGCACTAAGGCTTAAAAGAAATCTAGTACCTCTACAGGGAAACACACCTTTATCTAGTACCTCTACAGGGAACACACCTTTATTAAAATACACACCTTTATTAAAACATGAGACAGTGCTGATAGACTCCATCGTTTTTTCTCCTCCAAATCAAATGCAACCGAATTCAATAGGTGTTGGACTTACAGTGAAATGCTTTACTTACAAGCCCTTATCAACAATGCAGTTTTAAGAAAATATCCCCAAAAAGTAAGAGTTAAGAATAACAAATAATTAAGAGAGCAGTAATATGACAACAGCGGCCTATATACAGGTGTCGTAAGAGTCAATGTGGAGGCTATAACAGGGTGTTACGGTACAGAGTCAATGTGGAGGCTATATACAGGGGGTACCGGTACAGAGTCAATGTGGAGGCTAATATACAGGGGGTACCGGTACAGAGTCAATGTGGAGGCTATATACAGGAGGGGGTACCGTACAGAGTCCAATGTGGAGGCTATATACAGGGGGTACGGTACAGAGTCATGTGGAGGCTATATACAGGGGTACCAGTACAGAGTCAATGTGGAGGCTATATAAGGGGTACCAGTACAGAGTCAATGTGGAGGCTATATACAGGAAAGGTACCGGTACAGAGTCAATGTGGAGGCTATATACAGGGGGTACCGGTACAGAGTCAATGTGGAGGCTTATTACAGGGGTACCGGTACAGAGTCAATGTGGAGGCTATATACAGGGGTACGGTACAGAGTCAATGTGGAGGCTATATACAAGGGGTACCAGTACAGAGTCAATGTGGAGGCTATATACAGGGGTACCAACAGAGTAATGTGGAGGCTAATACAGGGGGTTACCAGTACAGAGTCAATTGTGGAGACTATATACCAGGGGTGTAACCGGTACAGAGTCAATGTGGAGGCTATATCAGGGGGTACCGGTACAGAGTCAGTGTGGAGGTATATACAGGGGTACCGTACAGAGCTCAATGTGGAGGCTATATACAGGGTGTTACGGTACAGAGTCATGTGAGGCTATATACAGGGGGTACGGTACAGATCAATGTGGAGGCTATATACAGGGGGTACCGGTACAGAGTCAATGTGGAGACTATATACAGGGGTACCGGTACAGAGTCAATGTGGAGGCTATATACAGGGGCACCGGTACAGAAGTCAATGTGGAGACTATATACAGGGTGTTACGGTACAGAGTCAATGTGGAGGCTATATACAGGGGGTACCGGTACAGAGTCAATGTGGAGGCTATATACAGGGGTACCGCGTACAGAGTCAATGTGGAGACTATATACAGGGTGTTACGTACAGAGTCAATGTGGAGGCTATATACAGGTGTGTTACGGTACAGAGTCAATGTGGAGACTATATACAGGGTGTTAACGGTACAGAGTCAATGTGGAGGACTATATACAGGGTGTTACGGTACATGAGTCAATGTGAGGCTATATACAGGGTACCGGTACAGAGTCAATGTGGAGGGCTATATACAGGGGGTACCGGTACAGAGTCAATGTGGAGACTAATATACAGGGTGTTACGGTAGCAAGTCAATGTGGAGACTTATAACAGGGTGTTACGGTACAGAGTCAATGTGGAGGCTAGTATACAGGGGGTACCGGTACAGAGTCAATGTGGAGGCTATATACAGGGTACGTACAGAGTAATGGGAGACTATATACAGGGTGTTACGGTACAGAGTCAATGTGGAGCTTATATACAGGGTGTTACGGTACAGAGTCAATGTGGAGACTAATATACAGGGTGTTACGGACAGAGTCAATGTGGAGACTATATACAGGTGTTACGGTACGAGTCAATGTGGAAGGCTATATACAGGGTGTACCGGTACAGAGTCAATGTGGAGGCTATATTACAGGGTGTACCGGTACAGAGTCAAAAGGTGGGGAAAGGCCCCCTTAATTTAACAGGGGGTACCCGGTACGAGTCATGTGGAGGCTATATACAGGGGGTACTGGTACAGAGTCAATGTGGAGGCTATATACAGGGTGTACCGGTACCAGAGTCAATGTGGAGGCTATATACAGGGTGTACCGGTACAGAGTCAATGTGGAGCTATATACAGGGGGTACCGGTACAGAGTCAATGTGGAGGCTATATACAGGGTGTAGCGGTAGAAGAGAGTCAATGTGGAGGCTATATACAGGCGTGTTACAGTACAGAAGTCAATGTGGAGGCTATATACAGGGGACCGGTACAGAGTCAATGTGGAGACTATATACAGGGTGTTACGGTACAGAGTCAATGTGAAGACTATATACAGGGGGTACCGTACAGAGTCAATGTGGAGGCTATATCAGGGTGTTAGGTACAGAGTCAATGTGGAGGCTATATACAGGTTGTACGGTACAGAGTCAATGTGGAGGCTATATACAGGGTGTTACGGTAACAGAGTCAATGTGGAGGCTATATACATGGTGTTACGGTACAGAGTCAATGTGGAGGCTATATACGGGGGTACCGGTACAGAGTCAATGTGGAGGCTATATACAGGGTGTACCGGTACAGAGTCAATGTGGAGGCTATATACAGGGGGTACCGGTACAGAGTCAATGTGGAGACTATATACAGGGGGTACCGGTACAGAGTCAATGTGGAGGCTATATACAGGGGGTACCGGTACAGAGTCAATGTGGAGGCTATATACAGGGGTACCGGTACAGAGTCAATGTGGAGGCTATATACAGGGGGTACCGGTACAGAGTCAATGTGGAGGCTATATACAGGGGGTACCGGTATAGAGTCAATGTGGAGGCTATATACAGGGGTACCGGTATAGAGTCAATGTGGAGGCTATATACAGGGGGTACCGGTACAGAGTCAATGTGGAGGCTATATACAGGGGTACCGGTACAGATCAATGTGGGCTATATACAGGGGGTCCGGTACAGAGTCAATGTGGAGGCTATATACAGGGGTACCGGTACAGAGTCAATGTGGAGGCTATATACAGGGGGTACTGGTACAGAGTCAATGTGGAGGCTATATACAGGGGGGTACCGGTACAGAGTCAATGTGGAGGCTATATACAGGGGTAACTGGTACAGAGTCAATGTGGAGGCTATATACAGGGGGTACCGGTACAGAGTCAATGTGGGGCTATATACAGGGGGTACCGTACAGAGTCAATGTGAAGGCTATATCAGGGGGTACTGGTACAGAGTCAATGTGGAGGCTATATACAGGGGGTACTGGTACAGAGTCAATGTGGAGGCTATATATAGGGGTACCGGTACAGAGTCAATGTGGAGGCTATATACAGGGGGTACCGGTACAGAGTCAATGTGGAGCTATATACAGGGGTACCGGTACAGAGTCAATGTGGAGGCTATATACAGGGTGTTACGGTACAGAGACAATGTGGAGGCTATATACCAGGGTTGTTACGGTACAGAGTCAATGTGGAGGCTATATACAGGGGGTACCGGTACAGAGTCAATGGTGGAGGCTATATACAGGGGGTACCGGTACAGAGTCAATGTGGAGGCTATATACAGGGTGTTACGGTACAGAGACAATGTGGAGGCTATATACAGGTGTTACGGTACAGAGTCAATGTGGAGCTATATACAGGGGGTACCGGTACAGAGTCAATGTGGAGACTATATACAGGAAATATGGCGGGGTACGGTATCGAGGTAATTAGTACATGAAGGTGGAGTTATTAAAGCGGCTATGCATAGATAATAACAGAGAGTAGCAGCAGCGTGGGGGGGGGGGGGGATGCAAATAGTCTGGGTAGCCATTTGATTAGCTGTTCAGGAGTCTCCTGGCTTGAGGGTAGAAGCTGTTTAGAAGCCTCTTGGACCTAGACTTGGTGCTCCAGACTTGGCTGCAGTCTTTGACAATTTTTAGGGCCTTCCTCTGACACCACCTGGTATAGAGGTCCTGGATGGCAGGAAGCTTGGCCCCTGTGATGTACTGGGCCGTACACACTACCCTCTGTAGTGCCTTGCGGTCGGAGGCTGAGCAGTTGCCATACCAGGCGGTGATGCAACCGGTCAGGATGCTCTCAATGGTGCATCTGTAAAACCTTTTGAGGATCTGAGGACCCATGCCAAATCTTATCAGTCTCCTGAGGGGGAATAGGTTTCGTCGTGCCCTCTTTACGACTGTCTTGGACCATGTTAGTTTGTTGGTGATGTGGACACCAAGGAACTTGAAACTCTCAACCTGCTCCACTACAGCACCGTCCTGTAGTCCACAATCATCTCCTTTGTCTTGATCACGGTGAGGGAGAGGTTGTTGTCCTGGCACTACACGGCCAGGTCTCTGATCTCCTCCCTATAGGCTGTCTCATCGTTGAGGGAGAGGTTGTTGTCCTGGCACCACACGTCCAGGTCTCTGACCTCCTCCCTATAGGATGTCTCATCGTTGAGGGAGAGGTTGTTGTCCTGGCACCACACGGTCAAGTCTCTGACCTCCTCCCTATAGGCTGTCTCATTGTTGTCGGTGATCAGGCTGAGCACGCACCCCTGAGGGTCCCCCGTGTTGAGGATCAGTGTGGCGGATGTGCTGCTACCTACCCTCACCACCTGGGGGCGGCCCGTCAGGAAGTACAGGATCCAGTTGCATAGAGAGGTGTTTAGTCCCAGGCTCCTTAGCTTAGTGCTGAGCTTTGAGGAATTATTTTCAGATTGAACGTTAGCTAGCAGAACGGAAGGCAAGGGCAGATTAGCCACTTGTCATCTGGTCCTCACAAGGCATCCTGATCTCTTTCCGCGAAACCTATGTTTTCCTTTACCAGCGAATCACAGGGATCTGGGCCTGGTCAGGTGCCTGTAGTATATCCCTCGCGTCCGACTCATTGAACTCCTCGTCCAATTTGATTTGAGTAATCACAGTTCTGATGTCCAGAAGCTCTTTTCGGTCATAAGAGACGATAGCAGCAACATTACGTACAAAACAAGTTACGAACAACGCGAAAAAACGAACAAAATAGCATGATTGGTTGGTTAAGAGCCGATAAGGCTGTAGTCATCCTCTCCGGCACCATCTCCACTAGCTATTCCTTAAATTGACTCCACATGGCTTAGAGGGTCTTTGGGTTAGAATCCTTATTTTGCATGTAAGTTGACTGAGAACACATTCTCATTGACCTGAGGAATAGTTACAGTGGAGAGGAGGGGTGATAAATGAGCCAATTGGAATCTGAGGATGATTTAGGTGGCCAGATTGGGGAATTTAGCCAGGACTGTCACACCCTGACCTTAGAGATCCTTATTTATTCTCTATGTTTGGTTAGGTCAGGGTGTGACTCGGGTGGGAGAATCTATGTTTTCTATTTCTTTGTTGTTTTTGCCGCATGTGGTTCCCAATCAGAGGCAGCTGTCTATCGTTGTCTCTGATTGGGGATCATATATAATAGTTGTCATTTTCCGTTTGGGTTTTGTGGGGTGTTGTTTTCCGTTTAGTATCTGTGCCTGACGGAACTGTTCGCTGTCGTTTTTTGTATTCGTTATTTTTGTTTGAGTGATTCTTGACAATAAAGATCATGAACACTTTCCACTTCGCTTTGGTCTCATTCCGACGACAGCCGTAACCAGGACACCAGGGTTAACACCCCTACTCTTACGATAAGTGCCATGGGATCTTTAGTAACCACAGAGAGTCAGGACAACCGTTTAACATCCCATCTGAAAGACAGCACCCTACACAGGGCAATGTCCCTAATCACTGCTCTGGGATATTATACTTTCTTATTTTTTGGGGGGGGATCAGAGGAAAGACCACCTCCTACTGGCCCTCCAACACCACTTCCAGCAGCATCTGGTCTCCCATTCAGGGACTGACCAGGACCAACCCAGCTTAGCTTCAGAAGCTAGCAGGGTGGTCTGCTGCTGGCTTGGAGGAAACATGTTCAACAGGCCAATACAATGTCCAGGGAGTTAAGAGTTAATTATGTTGTAGTGTTCAAAAACAGCAGGGACCATGACAATAATACGAGGAAGACTAAACAATGAGAATGTGTTCTCAGTCAACTTACCTGCAAAATAAGGATTCTAACCCAAAGACCCTCTAAGCCAATTGTTACAACAAAACAATTCTGGTTATCGGGCTCTCGAGTCGCACAGTGGTCTAAGACACTGCATCTCAGTACTAGAGGCGTCACTACAGTCCCTGGTTCAAATCCAGGCTGTATCACATCCGGATGTGATTGGGAGTCCTGTAGGGCGGCGTACAATTGGTCCAGCGTTATCCAGGTTTGTCTGGGGTAGGCCGTCATTGTAAATACGAATTTGTTCTTAACTGACTTGCTTAGTAAAATAAAATAAAAAATCTCTGCATTCCCAGAATGCTAGGGATGTTCTGACAATGTTCCTTTTGTTTTTTATTGAATAAACAACATGAAGATGTATTGGGTTCGTTCAGATATGTCAGTCAGACCAGACTAGACGAATGCGGAACACAACAAACTACACCATTGGGATGAGCTGTAGTATTTATCTAGTTGGCATGCGAAAGAGAGGATCACTGTAAACGATGACCTTGTAAGAGCTGTCAAGCCTGAACAAAATGTCTCCTACTTCAACCTTGATTTCAACCTACTGTAGCCAACAATAACAGGTGGAACCTCAGGTGGAGGGAAAACAATGATTATCAGTCTGGTTAAGTCCCTGCAGTGGTCAGCAGCATCGTAGGACAGATGTTAAGGCTTCCTCGTATTATTGTCATGGTATCTGCTGTTTTCATGCCTGATTCTAGATCTGTTTGCGCTCTCTTGTCAACTCCTATGGACATTTTCCAATCTGGGGCCAGGCTAGCTGTTTTAGATCAGCGGCAGAACACAATTCAACATTGTCCATGAGATGTGTGGCCAGGCTAGAGTGTGTATTTGGTGCCACTGTGTATAGGGCACTACATAGCCATGAAAGTATGCTGAAATGGGAGATGATGATTATTGCTTGTCTCGATGTGTAAACCTCAGTTTGTTGTGCCACCAACAGCTAAAGTATAAACGCTGTGGAGTAGAAGTCTGGGGAGGATACGTAAAACCAATGGAGCAACTAAACCTCGTCTCGGCCACGACGTCAACGCTTGCTCCCTATTCCCTATGTAGTGCACTACTTTTGACCAGGGCTCATAAAAGATGTCCTTACTTTGAGTTGATACTGTAATCAAGTCCTCCAATTAGATTTATTAGACATCCCCCTCAGTCTAGTAACTGCCTTGCTGCTGACTGTAATATCCTCAGTCTAGTAACTGCCTTGCTGCTGACTGTAATATCCTCAGTCTAGTAACTGCCNCAATACCAGCCCAATACCAGCCCAATACCATGTCCAATACCAGCCCAATACCATGTCCAATACCAGCCCAATACCAGCCCAATACCAGCCCAATACCATGTCCAATACCTGTTTTGTTTATAAATCAAAATAGGTGCTGGCAAAAAAAAGTGATTGAATTCTTTTACATTTCCCCTTTAGTTGTTAGAAACCATTTCCTGTTGGAGGATGTCATCAAGGTGTTGCCTTGCCGATAAAGGAATTCAGTCCTGATGTCATCACTACAGTGTGCCTGGCACCACGACAACCACAAGTGTCTACAAACAAGGTCCAGAAGAAAAAGATTTGCCAACAACCCCAGGTAGTAGGTAAAATGCTGACAGTTCTATTTTTCCCAAGGAGGGGGTAAGCCAGACTGATAATCATTGTTTTCRTCCACCTGAGGGCTTTGTGTGTATTATTGTTGGCTACAATAGGTTATAATCAAGGTGTAGGAGACGTGTTGTGAGGGATGACAGTTACTTACAAGGTCAGAATTGACTGTCTCCTCTCCTTCCCAGACCAACTAGACAAAAACCAGATCTCATCCCAATGATTTTGTTTGTGTATGAAGGGTGAGGTCCACTTAGAGTGAGCATTGGTCTAGTCCAGGGATCTCCAACCCTGTTCCTGGAGAGATACCCTCCTGTAGATTTACATCTATCTAGTCCAGGGATCTCCAACCCTGTTCCTGGAGAGCTACCCTCCTGTACGTTTTCACTCCAACCCTAATCTCACGCACCTGATTGTAATCATTGACTGTTTAAAAAGCTGAATCAGGTTGGTTACAACTTGGGTTGGAGCGAAAACTTACAGGAGGTTAGGTCTCCAGGAACAGGGTTGGAGAGCCCTGGATTAGAAAAATGGAAACTTACAGGAGGTTAGGTCTCCAGTAACAGGGTTGGAGAGCCCTGGATTAGAAAAATGGAAACTTACAGGAGGTTAGGTCTCCAGTAACAGGGTTGGAGAGCCCTGGATTAGAAAGATGGACATTTACAGGAGGTTAGGTCTCCAGTAACAGGGTTGGAGAGCCCTGGATTAGAAAAATGGAAATTTACAGGAGGTTAGGTCTCCAGTAAGAGAGTTGGAGAGCCCTTCTATAATCTGATAATCTAGATTCCCTCAGAAATAAACAGCATGATACAAAACACAAGTTAGATCATTTGTGTTGATTTTATAGCCTACAAGTTGCCACAAATATACATTTTAACCAGTCGTGTACATGTGACAGAGTGGAACTGATGCGCGTAGCCATCCACCACATAGGCTCTACACTCACTGCATGATAGGTGTTCAATTCCTGTATTTAGCTCCATCGTGCATCATCGGTGTCTCATAAATGTGACTGTGTGTATTTAGCAGCAGGCTAGGCTAGCAGCAGTAGAGTGGGAAGGGCAACATGGTAAATCACACTGCCACAAAAAGAGCATGGAGAAAATGCCATTAACGATCACACTGCCACATAATGAGCAGTGTGTAAATGCCATCGACTAATGTAGGTTGAGAACCTACTGTATCTAGCTGGCCAGTATACTTTATAACGACAGTGTGTACTGAAATAGTGGGGCCACACGAAGGATCACTTCACTATTTTTCACATGCAAATAGCACACAATGACGTTTCTACATGATAGAAACGAAAAGTCTCTCTCACTCAAATGATTCCATTTGTTTGTATTTCCTGGAGTGTATCTGCCTGGAAGGAAGGAGTGTTGTAGCGAATCAGATTGAGGAGTGTTTAAAACCCTTGGCTCGTCAGAGAGCCCAAATGTACAGCAGATACGTCTGCAGGGCAGAGGCATTAAATAGGCAAGGAACGAGGCATGACATGGGAAATGCTCCTTATTGCTTGTCCAGATTTGTAAAGCTCAGTTGGTTTAACCACCAGCAGCCGATATATAAGCTGTGGAATAGAAGTCAAGGGAGGGTTGATAAACCACTGGACCAAGTGTACCCTATCTGTCCATGACTTCATAGACTTGGTATGAAATGTTACCCTATTCCCTATATATAGTGCACTACTTTAGACCAGAGCCCTATGGAACCCTATTCCCTATATAGAGTGCACTACTTTAGACCAGAGCCCTATGGAACCCTATTCCCTATATAGTGCACTAGTTTAGACCAGAGCCCTATAGAACCCTATTCCCTATATAGTGCACTACTTTAGACCAGGGTTCATGAAAGATGCCATTACTTTGAGTTGATACTGTAAACAAAGCCTCCGTTGAGGTTTTTATAGACATCCCTTCCTAATATCCTCAGTCCAGTTACTGCCTTGCTGTTGACTGTAATATCTTCAGTCTAGTAACTGCCTTGCTGTTGACTGTAATATCCTCAGTCTAGTAACTGCCTTGCTGACTGTAATATCCTCAGTCTAGTAACTGCCTTGCTGCTGACTGTAATATCCTCAGTCTAGTAACTGCCTTGCTGCTGACTGTAATATCCTCAGTCTAGTAACTGCCTTGCTGACTGTAATATCCTCAGTCTAGTAACTGCCTTGCTGCTGACTGTAATATCCTCAGTCTAGTTACTGCCTTGCTGACTGTAATATCCTCAGTCTCGTAACTGCCTTGCTGCTGACTATAATAGCAACTATAGGTGGTTGGTGTTTAGCCACACCCAGGGGTGTGATACGCTTGACAAAGGAATACGGTTTGCAACAAATATTTGATAGAATGGCCCGTGGCCATGTAGATGAGGAGTTTCCTGGGTAGGACCGATTCAGGACAGTGTTAAATGACACCCTATTCCCTATATAGTGCACTACTTTGGACCAGGGCCTGTCGGACACTACGTAGGGAATAGAGTGCCTTTTGGGACGCATGGAGAACGTACGCCCACTCTCTCTCAGAACCGCGTTCACTGGGTGTGAAGACTTGACTGAGGAGGAATTAATGATTTTGTGGAATTCCTACGTCATCTATTATAGTATAACAGAGAAAGAGAGAGATTACAATTAGGTTATTAACACAACAGGTAGCTTTATAACACAACAGGTAGGTTTATAACACAACAGGTAGGTTAATAACACAACAGGTAGGTTATATTAACAACGGTAGGTTATATAACAGCACAGGTAGTTTTATAACAGCTAACAGGTGTTATAAAGAGTATAGTTATACCACACAGGTAGGTTATAGCAAGTTATTAAACGTAAGTACACAACAGGTACGGTTTTAAACAACAGGTAGGTTATCAATAGTTATAGCACACAGAGTAGGTTTATAACCACAGGATCAGGTTAATAAAACAACGAGTAGGTTGTAAACAACAAGTAGGTTTTATAACACAACAGGTGAAGGTTATAACACAACAGTGGGGTAATAAACAACAGGTAAGGTTTTATAACACAAGGTAGGTTAATAACACAACACGGAGGGTTTATAACATAACAGGTAGGTTATTTAACACAACAGTGTAGGTATAAACACAAAGGTAGGTTTATAAACAACAGTGTAGGGTTATAAACAAACAGGTAGTTTTATAACACACAAGTAGGTTTAATAAACACAATACACGGTAGGTTAATAAACACACAGAGTAAGGTTAATAACACACGAGGTAGGTTAATAACAAACAGTAGGTAATAAGTAGCTTAAACAACAGGTAGGTTAATAACGTGAGCATCACAAAGGTAGGTTAATAACACAAGGTAGGGTTATACACAACAGGTAGGTTAATTACACAACAGGTAGGTTAATAACACCACATAGGGTATAAAGGTGGTTTTAAGCAAGCAGTGTTAAAACAAACAGGTAGGTTAACCATAGTTAATAAACGGGTAGGTATAACGACATAGGTTTAGTACAACACAGGTAGGTTAATAACACACAAGGTAAGGTTAATACACAAAGGTAGGTTAATAACACAACGGGTAAGGTTAATAAACACGGGTAGGTTATTACACACACGGGTAGGTTTATAACAATAGGTAGGTTAAATAAACAACAGGTAGGTTACTAACACAACGGGTCAGGTTAATAACACAACGGGTAGGTTATTAACAAACGGGTAGGTTCAATCAACGGGATAGGTTATAACACACGGGTAGGTTATTAACGACAACGGGTAGGTTATAACAACAGGTAGGTTATTACACAGGGTTAGGTTAATAAACAAAGGTAGGTTAATAACACAACAGGTAGGTTAAACCAGGTAGTAATAACAGGGTAGGTATATGACAACGAAGGTAGGTTATTAACACGGGGTCTAAGCAAAGGGTAGGTTTATAACAAGGGGTTAGGTTATAAACACACGGTAGGTTAAATCATTACAACGGGTAGGTTATAAACAACAGGTAGGTTATAAGCACAGCAGGTAGGTCTTAATAACCAGAGGTTAGTATAAACGAAGGTGTTTATTACACAAACGGGTGGTTATAAACAACGGTAGGTTATTAAACCAACGGGTAGTAGAAAAGTAGTTACTAATCACAACGGTAGGTTTAATAAACACAGGTAGGTTAAAGTGTAAAACAAACGGGTAGGGTTATTAACACAACGGGTAGGGTTTATACCATACGGGTGGGTTTAAACAACAATGGTAGGTTTTAAAAACAAAGGTAGTTACTAACACAACAGGTAGGTGTATACCACATGGTGGGTTATAACACACAGGTAGGTTATAAACAACAGGTAGGTTTAATATAAACAAGGTAGGTTAATAAGACATACGGTAGGTTAATAAACAACAGGTGGGTTTAATAACACACAGGTAGGTTTATAAATAACAGGGTAGGTTTATAACACACAGGTAGGTTATAAACTGGTAACAAACAGAGTTATCACACGGTAGGTTATATAACACACAGGTGAGAGTTATAACAAACAGGGGTTAACATGGTTAATACACAACAGGTAGGGTTAATTAATCAAACAGGTAGGTTTAATAACACACAGGTAGGTTTTAACACACAGGTAGGTTAGCTAACGCTAAAGGAGGTTTAAAACAGGGTGGTTAATAACACAACAGGTGGGTTAAGTAACAACGGTAGGTTATAACAGCAACAGGTGGGTTACAGTGGTTATAACACAACAGGTAGGGTATAACCAACAGGTAGGTTATAACACAACAGGTAGGTTATAAACAACGGGGGTACAGGTAGGTTATATACAACATAAGTTGATAACCAACGAGTAGGTTATAACAAACAGGTGTAAAAAGGTAGTTATAACACAAGCAGGTGGTTACTAACACAACAGGAGGTAAGTAAAGCGATACGGTTATACACAACAGGTGAGTTTAAAAACAGGTAGGTTTAAAAATACAACGGTAGGTTAATAACACAACAGGTAGGTTAATAAACGGTAGGTACAACAGGTAGGCTTATAACAACAGGTAGGTTATTAACAGCAACGGTAGGTTTTTAACAAACAGGTAGAGTTAATAACACAGGGTAAGGTTAATAACCAAACATGGATCAAAAGGTAGGATTATAACACAACAGGTAGGTTATAACAAACAGGTAGGTTAACAGCTGTAATCACAACAGGTAGGTTAATACACAACACAGGTAGGTTAATCAAACAGCGTAGGGGTAATAACCTTAGGTTAACAAACAGGTAGTAAAACAAAGGTAGTTATTCAACACAGAGTAACAGGGTAGGTTTATAACACAGCGGTAAGGTTATTAAAGGTTATTGTAGATTAGCTTATGTATCAGTGGTATTGACAGAGGCTTATCAAGCCTGAATGAATGGAATATATTTCCTCATATAGCCTGAATGAATGGATGAATAAGATTCATACTACCTGAATATATAACCTGACATATAACCAGAATATACCTGACATTAAACCTGACATCTACCTGACATATAACGGAATTAACCTATCTAACTGACATCTAAACCTGACATATACTGAACATATAATAACTGACATCTAACCTGACATATAACCTGCCATATTACTGAACATCTAACCTGACATTTAACCAGCTAATCTAGACATATTAACAGACATATAACTGACAATATGACACACTGACAGCTCGATATAACTGACATCTAACCGACATATGAATAAATGACTATAACCTGCATTACTGACACCTGATTACCTAGACCTACTGACATAGATAATACAGTTACGACATACAGATTAAACCTAGAATATAACTGACATTAACCGAATCTAACGCTATGACATATAACCTGACATTAATTGATAAACCAGACATTAACCAGACATCTACCGACATCATACCTGACATATACTGAATTAACAAGAATACGCATCTAACCGACATCTAACAGACATTAGACATATAACCTGACATTATACATAACTGACTATATAACATTAACTGACATCTAACGCTACTGACTCTAACTGACATTAACTGAATATAACTGAATATTAACACCAGACATCTACTACAGACATTACCTGACATATAACCAGACATATACACAGACATCTAGAAATACCTGACATTTAACCTGACATTAATCCCTGACATATAAGCATTGACATTAACCTGACATCTAACCTGACATCATAACTGACATATAACAATACAGACATCTAACTGACATTCATACTGACATTGTAGCAGTTGACGATTAACAAGACATACTACCAGACATCTAACGCTGACATATAACTGACATATAAAAGACATTAACCAGACATCTAATCCTGACTATAACATGACCATATAACTGATATAACAAGAAATCTAACCGACGATCTAACTGACATATAACTGATCATATACATGAAACATTAACTGACTATAAGCCATGTACGATGACATAAACCTGAATATAACCAGACATATCAACAAGATTAACAGATCATAACCTGAATATACCAGAATCTAACCAGACATTAACCAGACAATATAACTGACATATGAGCCTGACATATAACCTGACATATAACATAGATTAACTGAACATATATGACAACTAACTGACATTAACCTGAACTATAACCATGACAATACTGACATATAGCCGACATATTACGAGCTATAAAATCTACTGACATATAACCTGACTATATAAATGACATTAACGACATCTAACCTGAATGTAAAGACTACATACTGAACTAAAAATTATACAAAAAAACGCTGACATATTAACCTACATACTAACCTGACATATACCTGACTATAGACCTGAACATATAACCTGACATGCTACCAGGACTATTTACCGACTCAATAAACTAACTGACATATAACTGAAATATAACATGACATATAACCTGACATATAACTTGACATAATTAACCTGAATTAACTGAGCTATAACCTGCATATCATTTTACAGCTATACTGACATCTAACATCAACGACAATCTAACCAGACATTCTAACTAGACTTATCTGACATTAACCTGACATCTACAGACATATAACTGAATATTAACTGGACTCTAACCTGACATCATAACCAGACATTAACGACATCTAACAGACATTTACGAGACATCAGTCTAACTGACATATAACTTGACATAAACCTGACTATAACCTGACATTAATGATATAACTAGACATATAAAACAAGATTCAGACATCTACCAGACATTCACCTAACTAGACATAACTGAATCTAAAATTACCGAATTAGTAAGACATAACAGTTAAGCATCTCTACATTACCAAGAATCTAGCATTAACAGACATATTAACCAGACATCTACTAGACATACTGACAATATATGACATCTAACGCTTAAAGACATACTAGACATCTCCGACCATCTCCACATAAGACTATATAACTCAGAACATCTACTGACATTCTAACCAGACATATAACCTGACATTACGACATGACATTTAAACCAGACATTAAAGACTATACCTGAACATATTAACGCGACAATACACATCTAACTGACATAAATGACCATATAAGCACATTAACAATGAAATCTAACATTACAGATTAACTAGACATATACCTGAAATATAACTGGTAATATAACATGACATCTAATGATCATAGCATCTAACAGACATATAACGAACAATCTACAGACATCTACCAGACATCTAACATGATATATAACTAGACTATAACCAGACATCTAACGTGACTCTAAGCGAACATATAACGAAGATCTCTACAGACATATCCATGACATATAACTGAATCTTACAGCTCTACTGACATATAAATGAATATACAAGAATCTAAGCCAGACATCTACACTGACATCTATACCTGAATAAAGACATTAACCAGAAAAAATATAACAACGACTCTAAGCAAGCAATCCTAACTCAGACATCTACACTGCATTCTAACACATCGACGACATATAACAGACATAACTAATTCCAGTCTCATAATAATCATAGACTCTAGAACCACATTAACGAAATAGACATACAATTAACAGTCATTAACTGACATGAATAACCTGAATTCTAATAATAAACTGACATTACTAATATCGACTTTGAATCTATATATAGCTAACAGAGATATAACCTGACATATAACGACATATACAGCTCTACTGCATACTAGACATGATAACTCATACAACAATATAACCTGAACTTAACGAAATCTAACTGACATTATAAACTGAATATACAAATAATCTACATTAACGCATGAACTATTACCTGACTTAACCTGACATAATAACAAGACATTAAACTGACATACTGATATAACTGAATATAACAGACATTAAGACATTATAACTGACATTAACTGACATAACTGCTAAATGACTATCTAACCATGAACATTAAGACTGACATCTAACTGACATATAACAAGACATCTAAACAAGACTATCAACTGACTATATCTGACATTAAACACAGACATGTAAGCACATTACTGACATATAACTGACATATAACCTGACTATAACTGACTATAAGACATATAGCCAGACATAGTAACCTGACATCTTAACTGAATAACCGACATTAACTAGAAATTACCTGACATCAACCTCAGAATACAAACTAATGAATATAATTAACCACTAAAGAATCTAAGAATCTACCCTGGGACATAAAACGCCCTCCAACACAAATATAACTCCAGAATCTAACCTCGACATATACCAGAATACACTGAACATTAACTGAATTATAACGCATAATGACATATAACAGGACATAATAAACCTGACATATACATGACACATTACAACCTAGCGACTATTACACCTGAATACGATAGATATACCAGACATATAACCTGACATAATACCTAGACATTAACTCATTATATGATAATGACATCTACTGACAAATGACATATAACAGACATCATAACCTGACATATACATGACCTATACTGACATATAACCATGACATCAACATGAAATATCTACATCACGACATTTAACTGACAACTGCATACTACCTGACATATAATGGACATTATAATCTAAGACAATCATAACTGACTTACCTGACATTACTGAAAAGTAGTAACTGACATATAAAAAACATGAATAAACTAGACTATAACCTGACATTAACGCAAGCTGTAACATTAGAATGTAACCTTGACATATAACTGACATATAACCTGACATCTAACTGACATATAACGAATATAAGCGACATATAACTGACCATCTAACTGACATATAACAGAATTAACATATAACTGACTATAAAGACTAATAACTGACATCTATACCATGAACAATACCATGACATATCTAACCCGAATATAACCTGAATTACCTGAATCAACTTATGAACAGTAATCCTTACATCACTGACCATATACACATAAAGCAGACATCTAAGCTGACATATAACAGACATTACGACATCTAACTGACTTGACATGATAACGACATAGAATAAACATATAACCATGACATCTAAGACATATACTGACATATAAGATATACCTGACATCTAACCGTTAGACATCTAACCTGAATCCTGACATAATACAATATGACATTAATAATAGACATCTAACCTGTAACCTACTATAGCTGACATCTAATCTTAACTGAATATAACTGACATCTAATCCAGACATATACACTGAATATAACTGCATATACAGAGCATTAACCTGACATTCAGACATATACCTGATCTAACCAGACATATACCTGAATCTATACTGATCCTTACTGACATATAACTTGACTCTAACTGACATATACTGACCATATAACTGACATCTAACCTGACATATAACCT
>NW_019943217.1:134709-143423 GCF_002910315.2 Salvelinus sp. IW2-2015 | reverse complement strand
TGCTGACTGTAATATCCTCAGTCTAGTAACTGCCTTGCTGCTGATGTAATATCTCAGTCTAGTAACTGCCTTTGCTGACTGTAATATCTCTCAGTCTAGTAACTGCCTTGCTGACTGTAATTCCTCAGTCTAGTAACTGCCTTGCTGCTGACTGTAATATCCTCAGTCTAGTAACTGCCGTTTGCTGCTGACTGTAATATCCTCAGTCTAGTAACTGCCTTGCTGCTGACTGTAATATCCTCAGTCTAGTAACTGCCTTGCTGACTGTAATATCCTCAGTCTAGTAACTGCCTTGCTGACTGTAATATCCTCAGTCTAGTAACTGCCTTGCTGCTGACTGGGACTGTAATATCCTCAGTTAGTAACAAACTGCCTTGCTGCTGACTGTAATATCCTCAGTCTAGTAACTGCCTTGCTGCTGACTGTAATATCCTCAGTCTAGTAACTGCCTTGCTGCTGACTATAATAGCAACTATAGGTGGTTGGTGTTTAGCCACACCCAGGGGTGTGATACACTTGACAAAGGAATACGGTTCGCCACAAATATTTGATAGAATGGCCTGTGGCCATGTAGATGAGGAGCTTGGCTAGGACTGATCCAGAGTGAGAGTCCCAAATGGCTCCCTTTTCCCCTATGCGCTCCGGTCCAAAGTAGTGCACAATGTAGGGAATTAGGGTGCCTTTTTGGGACCCATTCCAGAAAGTACGCCCACTCTATCTCTCTCTCTCAGAACCGCATTTACAGGCTGTGAAGACTTGACTTGAGGAGGAATTAATGCTTTTGTGGTTTGGTTGGTTTGTTGCTCCATAGGAAGTAGTTTCTTGTTTCGTGTCCCTCCTCTACTTGATGTACTGTATTATATACCAACAGTAGATATTGTTTGTGTATCACAGAACAGGAGAGATTGTTTTGGTAACTCATTCAGAACAGGTCGTATAAAAACAACAATAGTATTTACCGTAACTTATTCCAGAGGTCACCTAGCATGTAACGCTCATATCGAACGATGTCTCCTCTAGCTCGTCTTCTAGCTTCTCGATCAGCTTAGCACAAATGATTGTGCTGGAATGTAAATGGAATGGTATTTATCACGTTCAATTCCAGATATTATTATAAGCCGTATTCACCTCAGCAGCCTCAAGTGGAAGTGCAGAATCTGTTACCACACGCTACTACACCAATATACAACGCGTATATAATAAACAAAATCGTTGTTATGTAACGACTGTGTATAAAAGTACCATGTAAAATGCCATTTAAAAAAAAAAAAACGTATAATTTATTTTTCAAAAAACACACTACTCCTCCAAGACATCATTATGGTCCCAGTCTCTCTGACAGTAATGAGCTGTTTGATGGTGTTATCTCTGGTAATTCCTGGGGTGCGTCCTCAACGGCGCCCTATTCCCTATATAGTGTTCTACTTTTGATCAGGACCCCATAGGGGCCCCATAGGGGGCTCTGGTCAAAAGAAGTGCACTATATAGGGAATAGGGTGCCGTTGGGGACGCACTCGTTATCTGTGGTAATTCCTATCTGGTGTAGGTGGGTATTACTGTAATGGCATGTCAATACAGAGACATGGAAATGAATGTGTGAAAACACAGCAGAAATAGCTTCGGTAAGCAGTTAAGCTTCTCTGTTCTTCAAGGTAATTTGAAATTGCACGGATTTGGGTCGTTAAAGTATTTATAAACAGATTAAAAATGTTTAGATGTCAACGCTGAAATCTAATTTCATGTTTAAACTTTAAAGTACTGACATTTTGTCTTGAAATGTTCACAGAAATAGCGCTACAGTTTTTGACCCAGTTTTTTGCAATGCTAAGCTGACACCTGGCACGGTCTTCAGGTGGTCAATTACTGACCTGGTGAGGTACCAACTCAGGTGTGTTATGTAACATTAGGCCTATACTGTAGCTATAGGAGTAAATCAGATCTATAGCTATAGGAGTAAATCAGATCTACAGCTTTTGGAGTAAATCAGGCCTGTAGCTATAGGAGTAAATCAGGCCTATAGCTATTGGAGTAAATCAGGCCTGTAGCTATAGGAGTAAATCAGGCCTATAGCTATTGGAGTAAATCAGGCATGTAGCTATTGGGGTAAATCAGGCCTGTAGCTATAGGAGTAAATCAGGCCTGTAGCTATTGGAGTAAATCAGATCTACAGCTATAGAAATAAATCAGGTCTATAGCTATAGGAGTAAATCAGATCTATATCTATAGGAGTAAATCAGATCTATATCTATAGGAGTAAATCAGGCCTATAGCTATTGGAGTAAATCAGATCTATAGCTATAGGAGTAAATCAGGCCNGGTTAATAACACAACAGGTAGGTTAATAACACAACAGGTAGGTTAATAACACAACAGGTAGGTTAATAACACAACAGGTAGGTTATTAACACAACGGGTAGGGTTATAACACAACAGGTAGGTTATTAACAGGTTATTGTAGATCTAGTTATGTATCAGTGGTATTACAGAGGTTATCAAGCCTGAATGAATGGAATATATTTCCTCCATATAGCCTGAATGAATGGATGAATGAATCCATCTAACCTGACATATAACCTGACATATAACCAGACATATAACCTGACATCTAACCTGACATCTAACCTGACATATAACCTGACATCTAACCTGACATCTAACCTGACATCTAACCTGACATATAACCTGACATATAACCTGACATCTAACCTGACATATAACCTGACATATAACCTGACATCTAACCTGACATTTAACCAGACATCTAACCAGACATATAACCAGACATATAACCTGACATATAACCTGACATCGCGCTGGGACACCAGGTTTAGGGTGCGGCGGCCACAGCGGTGTGGAGGCTGTTTGTATGGTCTGTGCAGAGAGAGAGAAACAGGGTAGACAGACACATAGTTGACAGGCTAAGAAGAGGTACGTTAATGGCAAGGAGATTGGAATGACACTGAACTACACGTCTCGAATGTTCAGAAAGTTAAGCTTGCGTTGCAGAAATCTTATTGACCAAAATTATTAAAATGATACAGTAACTGCGGAAGTGGGCTAGCTAGCAGTGGCTGCGTGTTGAACTTTTGTTGAGAGTGGTCGGGTCTGGCTAGGTAACCTCGGTAGCTAGCTATGTAACCGTCGTGTAACTGGCTCGTTAATTAGTATAAAACGGTACCAATTGTCTTTAGTACAAGGACAGCGAAAGACAACTATGTAAAAAGCCTAAAGCTTTAAAAACACTACAGGAGCTAATTTCAATCGTTCGTTGATCCGTTGAAGTGTAATTAGGTTTTCTACTAGTGTGTTGCCTATGTCGTGGCTAAGCTGGCTAGCGAGCAGTGTTTGACTACGTTTGACGTTTACGTTAAAAGATCGAAAATAGCTGTTGGCTAGTAACCGAATTAGTCTAAACTACGCAAGTTATCTTGGGAAACAAAGATCAGGCAAAGACAACTAATGTAGCGTAGCGTAACCACTAACATCTAATCGAGTCGTTTCCGTTTGAATGTAATAGGTTCTACTAGTGTTGCGCTGTTCGGTTGGGCCTAAGCTTCGCTAAGGTAGCAGTGTTGACTACGTTAACTGTTAACAGTTACGTTAAAAAGAACGAAGAATAGCTTGGCTTAGCTACGCAATTATCTTTGATACAAAGACGGCAAGTAGCTAGCAAGATTAAACAAATCAAACCGTTGTAGGCTGTTAATGAAAAAAAAATTCTATTCCCTAATTCTATTTCCGCTATTATATTGCAGCTTACTTTAAGAGGCAGTGGTTCATGAAAGAATGCCATTACCTTTGAGTTGATACTGTAAACAAAGCCTCCGTTGAGGTTTTTATAAGACATCTTCCCTAATATCCTGCAGTCCAGTTACTGCCTGCTGTTGACTGTAATATCTCAGTCTAGTAAACTGCCTTGCTGTTGACTGTAATATCCTCAGTCTAGTAACTGCCTTGCTGGACTGTAATGATCCTGCAGTCTAGTAACTGCCTTGCTGCTGACTATAATATCCTCAGTCCTAGTAACTGCTTGCTGCTGACTGTAATATCCTCAGTCTAGTAACATGCCTTGATGCTGGACTGTAATAATCCTCAGTCTAGTAACTGCCTTGATGCTGACCTGTATATCCTCAGTCCTAGTAACTGCCTTGATGCTGACTGTACTCTCCTCAGTCCTAGTAACTGCTGCTGCTGACTGTAAATAATCCTCAGCTAGTTACCTGCCTTGCTGCTGACTGTAATATCCTCAGTCTAGTTGACTGCCTTTGCTGCTGACTGTAATATCCTCAGTCTAGTAACTGCCTTGCTGCGACTGTAATATCCTCAGTCTAAGTTACCTGCCTGCTGACTGGTAATATCCTCAGCTAGTTATATTCTGCCTTGCTGCTGACTGTAATATCCTCAGTCTAGGTAACTGCCTTGCTGCCTGACTGTAATATCCTCAGTCTAAAGTAACTGCCTTGCTTGACTGTAATATCCTCAGTCTAGTAAACTGCTTGCTGATTTATAATATCCTCAGTCTAGTAACTGCCTTGCTGGACTTGTAATATCCTCAGGTCAGTAACTGCCTTGGCTGACTTGTACAATATTCCTCAGTCTAGTACTGCCTTGATGCTGACTTGTAAATATCCTCAGTCTAGTAACTTGCCTGCTGACTGAATATCCTCAGTCTTAAGTAACTGCCTTGCTGCTGATGTAATATTCCTCAGTCTAGTAACTGCCTTGGCTACTCGACTGTAATACTCCTCAGTTCTAGTAACTGCCTTGCTGCTGACTGTAAATATCCTAACAGTCTAGTAACTAGCCTTGCTCGCTGACTGTAATATCCCTCAGTCTAGTAACCTGCCTTGCTGCTGACTGAAATATCCCTCAGTCTAGTGAACTGCCTGCTGCTGACTGTAATATTCCTCAGTCTAAGTAACTGCCTTGTCTGCTGGACTGTAATATCCTCAGTTCCTAGTAACTGCCTTGCTGCTGACTGTAATATCCTCAGTCTACGTAACTTGCCTCTGTTATTAAATCGGGGGCAGTCTTAGTAACTGCCTTGCTGATTATGAATATCCTCAGCTAGTAACTGCCTTGCTGATTGATAATATCCTCAGTCTAGTAACTGCCTTGCTGACTGTAATATCCTCAGTCCCTAGTAACTGCATTGCGCTGACTGTAAATATCCTCGGTCCGCTAGTAACTACCTTGCTGCTGACTGTAATTATTCCTCAGTCCTAGTAACTGCCTTTGCGCTGACCCTGTAATATCCTCAAGTCTAGTAAAACTGCCTTGCTGATTATAATATCCTCAGTCTAAGTAACTGCCTTGCTGCTGAACTGTAATATCTCAGTCTAGTAAACTGCCCTTTGCTGCTGAACTGTAATACCCTCAGTCTAGTACTGCCTTGCTGCTTGACTGTAATACCTCAGTCTAGTAACTGCCTGCTGCTGACTTTGTAATATCCTCAGTCCTAGTAACTGCCCCTGCTGCTGAACTGTAATATCTTCAGTCTAGTAACTGCTTGCTGCTGACTGTAATTTATCCTTCAGTCTGTAACTGCCTTGCTGCTGACTGTAATATCTTCAGTCTAGTAACTGCCCTTGATGCTGACTGTAATATCCTCAGTCTAGTAACTGCCTTGCTGACTGTAAATATCTTCACGTCTAGTAAACTGCCTTGATGCTGACTGTAATATCCTCAGTCTAGTAACTGCCTCTGCCTGCTGATCTGTAATATCCTCAGTCTAAGTAACTGCCTTGGCTGACTGTAATATCCTCAGTACTGTAACTGCCTTGTCCTGAACTGTATATCCATCTAGTACGCTGACTGTAAACTAGTATACTGCCTTGCTCTGACTGTAATATCCTCAGTCCTAGTACTGCCTTGCTGCTGACTGTAATATCTCAGTCTAAGTAACTGCGCTTGCTGCTGACTGTAATATATCTCAGTCTAGTAACTGCCTGCTGACTGTAATACCCTCAGTCTAGTAACTGCCTTTGCTGAATGTAAAATATCCTCAGTCTAGTAACTGCTTGCTGCTGACTGTAATACCCGAACTGCTTCTGCGACTGAATATCACCTTACTGCCTGCTGACTGTAATATCTCAGTCTAGTAACTGCCTTGCTGACTGTAATATTCAGTCTAGTAACGCCTTGCTGACTGTAATATCCTCAAGTCTAAGTTAAACTGCCTTGCTGCTGACTGTTAATATCTCAGTCTAGTAACTGCCTTGCTGCTGACTGTAATATCCTCAGTCTAGTAATGCCTGCTGTGAACTGTAATATCCTCAGTCTAAGTAACTGCCTGCTGACTGTATATCCTCAGTCTAGTAACTGCCTTGCTGACTGTAATATCCTCAGTCTAGTAACTGCCTTGCTGCTGACTGGACTGTAATATCCTCAGTTAGTAACTGCCTTGCTGCTGACTTGTATTCCTCAGTCTAGTAACTGCCTTGCTGCTGACTGTAATATCCTCAGTCTATAATGCTTGCTGCTGATATAAAGCAACTATAGTGGTTGGTTTTAGCCACACCCAGGGGTGTGATACACTGACAAGGAAATACGGTTCGCCACAAATATTTTGATAGAATGGCCTGTGGCCATGTAGATGAGGAGCTTGGCTAGGACTGATCAGAGTGAGAGTCCCAAATGGGCTCCCTTTTTCCCTATGCGCTCCGGTCCAAAGTAGTGCACAATGTAGGGAATTAGGGTGCCTTTTTGGGACCCATTCCAGAAAGTACGCCCACTCTATCTCTCTCCTCTCAGAACCGCATTACAGGCTGGGAAGACTTGACTTGAGGAGGAATTAATGCTTTTGTGGTTTGGTTGGTTTGTTGCTCCATAGGAAGTAGTTTCTTGTTTCGTGTCCCTCCTCTACTTGATGTACTGTATATATACCAACAGTAGATATTGTTTGTGTATCACAGAACAGGAGAGATTGTTTTGGTAACTCATCAGAACAGGTCGTATAAAAACAACAATAGTATTTACCGTAACTTATTCCAGAGGTCACCTAGCATGTAACGCTCATATCGAACGATGTCTCCTCTAGCTCGTCTTCTAGCTTCTCGATAAGCTTAGCACAAATGATTTGCTGGAATGTAAATGGAATGGTATTTATCACGTTAATTCCAGATATTATTATAAGCCGTATTCACCTCAGCAGCCTCAAGTGGAAGTGGCAAGAATCTGTTACGCACACGCTAACTACACCAATATACAACGCAGTATATAATAAACAAAATCGTTGTTATGTAACGACGTGTATAAAAGTACCATGTAAAATGCCATTTAAAAAAAAAAAACGTATAATTTTATTTTCAAAAAACACACTACTCCTCCAAGACATCATATGGTCCAGTCTCTCTGACAGTAATGAGCTGTTTGATGGTGTTATCTCTGGTAATTCCTGGGGTGCGTCCTCAAACGGCGCCTATTCCCTATATAGTGTTCTACTTTTGATCAGGAACCCATAGGGGCCCATAGGGGGCTCTGGTCAAAAGAAGTGCACTATATAGGGAATAGGGTGCCGTGGGGACGCACTCGTTATCTGTGGTAATTCCTATCTGGTGTAGGTGGGTATTACTGTAATGGCATTGTCAATACAGAGACATGGAAATGAAATGTGTGAAAACACAGCAGAAATAGCTTCGGTAAGCAGTTAAGCTTCTCTGTTCTTCAAGGTAATTTGAAATTGCACGGATTTGGGTCGTTAAGTATTTATAAACAGATTAAAAATGTTTAGATGTCAACGCTGAAATCTAATTTCATGTTAAACTTTAAAGTACTGACATTTTGTCTTGAAATGTTCACAGAAATAGCGCTACAGTTTTTGACCCAGTTTTTTTGCAATGCTAAGCTGACACCTGGCAAGTCTTCAGGTTGGGTCAATTACTACCTGGTGAGGTACCAACTCAGGTGTGTTTATGTAACATTAGGCCTATACTGTAGCTATAGGAGTAAATCAGATCTATAGCTATAGGAGTAAATCAGATCTACAGCTTTTTGGAGTAAATCAGGCCTGTAGCTTTATAGGAGTAAATCAGGCCTATAGCTATTGGAGTAAATCAGGCCTGTAGCTATAGGAGTAAATCAGGCCTATAGCTATTGGAGTAAATCAGGCATGTAGCTTATTGGGGTAAATCAGGCCTGTAGCTATAGGAGTAAATCAGGCCTGTAGCTATTGGAGTAAATCAGATCTACAGCTATAGAATAAATCAGGTCTATAGCTATAGGAGTAAATCAGATCTATATCTAATAGGAGTAAATCAGATCTATATCTATAGGAGTAAATCAGGCCTATAGCTATTGGAGTAAATCAGATCTATAGCTATAGGAGTAAAATCAGGCCTGTAGCTATTGGAGTAAATCAGATCTATATCTATAGGAAGTAAATCAGGCCTATAGCTATTGGAGTAAATCAGATCTATAGCTATAGGAGTAAATCAGGCTATAGCTATTGGAGTAAATCAGATCTATAGCTATAGGAGTAAATCAGGCCTGTAGCTATTGGAGTAAATCAGATCTATATCTATAGGAGTAAATCGGCCTGTAGCTATTGGAGTAAATCAGATATATATCTATAGGAGTAAATCAGATCTATATCTTATAGGAGTAAATTTCAGGTCTATAGCTATAGGAGTAAATCAGATCTATATCTAATAAGGAGTAAATCAGGACTGTAGCTATAGGAGTAAATCAGATCTATAGCTATTAGGAGTAAATCA